>NC_067439.1:10144199-10257726 GCF_009764475.1 Pristis pectinata | reverse complement strand
TCCTATCCATGTACCTGTCCTAATGTTTTTTTAAATGCTGTTAATGTACCTGCCTCAACCACTTCCTCTGGCAGCTCGTTCCATATACCCACCACCTTCTGGGTGAAAAAGTTACCCTTCAGGTTCTTACCAAATCTCTCCCCTCTCACCTTAAACCTATGCCCTCTGGTCCTTGATTCCCAACCCTGGGAAAAAGACTGTGTGCATCCACCCTATCTCTGGGCAGGCACGGTAGCGTAACGGTTAGCGTAACGCTATTACAGCGCCAGTGACCCGGGTTCAATTCCGGCCACTGTCTGTAAGGAGTTTGTACGTACCCCGTGTCTGCATGGGTTTCCTCGGGTGCTCGGTTTCCTCCCACATTCCAAGACATACGGGTTAGGAAGTTGTGGGCATGCTATGTTGGTGCTGGAAGCGTGGCGACACTTGCGGGCTGCCCCCAGAACACTCTACGCAAAAGGTGCATTTCACTGTGTGTTTCGACGTACGTGTGACTAATAAAGAAATCTTATGTCCCTCATGATTTCATACACCTCTGCAAGATGATCCCTCATTCTCCTACACTCCAATGGATAAAGTTCTACCCTGCCCACCCACTCTCTACAACCCAGTCCCTCGAGTTGGGCAACATCCTCGGAAATCTCCTCTGCACTCTTTCCAACTTAATCGCATCTTTCCTATAGCAAGGTGACCAAAACTGAACACAATATTCCAAATGCAGCCTCACCAACGTCTTGTACAACTACGTACCAATAAGAACATAAGAAATAGAATCGGGGAGGTGACATTAAGCCCCTCACGACTTGTACTGGACCAGATTTTTAATCTGATCTGTTCCACATTACGGCTCAGCTCAATCAGATCCCACACTTGTTGTTGTGAATTTGCCGTAAAGGGAAGCTCACACTTTACCAGGCTCCAAATGGACGGTTCCTTCTTTAAACGTCAGAGACATAGGAGGCTGCAGATGCTGGAATCTGGAGCAAAAAACAATCTGCTGGAGGAACTCAGAGGGACCCAGTGAATTCCTCCACCAGTTTAATTTTTGCTGTTAGTCAGGGTGCTGTTTTAAAGGGATTGTCATGGTTGGAATGTTTTTTAGGTGTTTTTATTGTCACATTATAAGGATTATGTCCCCATGAAAGGATCCTTCAGTTGGAGTTGAACGTTGAAAGGATCCTGTCACTTTAAAGGGACTGTTCATTGGATCATCAATTTAAATGGTTTAATAGCTGTACCATGGCAGTAACGGGGATCCTGGAGGTTGAACTCCCTGCGCTGGGTGTCTTGCTGAGATTACACACTGGAACCACAATTGGTTGTGTTGATCATCAGAGGCAGATGGTAAAAATAATGATTTGAAGGACAATTTGGAATTATCTCTATAGTGACAGCTGAAGGTATAACCTTGTGCAGGATCAGGCAGGAAGCGTGCAGATATCTGCTGTCCCGTAGTTGGGAGACCCTGTGTGTGCAAAGACTTCATGCATCTCAGCATCACCAAGCCACATCTCTGCAATTAAGGACTTCTCCCCAATTCCCTCAATTTACTCCCCATTATCGTAACATTCTTTGGGAGATTTCTGAATGATTGGTGAAGGTTTGGGTTAATCATTCTCACCACAGTGTGTGGGGCGGGGGGGGGGGGGGGGGGTGTGGTGGTGCCAGGGGGCAGTTGGGTGAGGAGATCTGGTCCTTTGCTCGATTATAAAGCCGAAGGAATGCTGACCGCCCAGGTACCTGGAACGGGCACCGATGCACTGCAAAGGAAGTTGGTATGTCTTGTCCAGTGTTCCTCCACCCCTCCACTGGCCGCTTCAAAGCCCTCGGCCCTGCCACTTTTAACCCCCTCACTGACCGCGGTGCCTACCTCCGAGGCAGACGCTGAGCTTCACGGACGGGACAGGTGGAGGCGGGAAGTTGAGGAGAACGTGGGGAGAATTAAAAAAGCGGTACGGGTGATCGGTGTGGACTCGGTTTGTGCTGAAGGGCCCATTTCCACGCTGTTATGGACTCTATATGAAATCAAGAAACAACTTCCAAAGGAACACAAGAGCTTTGAAGTGAAGTTGGAGGCCATTTGGCCCCTCGAGCCTGCTTCCCCCCTCAATAAGATCCTGGCTGAGCTTTACCTCAGCGCTACCTTCCTGCACTAACGCCACATCCCTTGATCCCCTTGATCTAAAATTCTATCGATCTCTGTCTTATATCTACTCAGTGGACTGTTCCTCCACAACCCTCCTGGGCAGAGAATTCCAATGATTCATCGCCCTCTGGTTGAAGAAATTTCTTCTCATCCCTATCCTGAATGCCAATCCCTTATTTTTGAGTCTGTGACCCCCCTGGTTCTGGAGACCACAGCCAGGAGAAATGCCCTGCCCATTTTCTACCCCGATCACAACCAAGTAAGGATTATGTATGTTTCATTTGTATATCATATTCAATGAAACCAACAAGCAGTAATGTCAACTAAACGCTGGAGGCCCTGGAACATGTCACCTACTATTTGGTCCTGGAGTTGGGTTTATGGAGCGACTTCAGGGAGAAGATAAGATAAGATAAGGTATCTTTATTAGTCACATGTACATTGAAACACACAGTGAAATGCATCTTTTGTGTAGAGTGTTCTGGGAGCAGCCCGCAAGTGTCGCCACACTTCCAGCGCCAACATAGCACGCCCACAACTTCCTAACCCGTATGTCTTTGGAATGTGGGAGGAAACCGGAGGAAACCTCGCAGACGGTGGTACGCAGGGAGAACGTACAAACTCCTTACAGACAGCGGCCGGAATTGAACTCATGTTGCTGGCGCTGTAAAACGTTACGCTAACCGCTACACTACCGTGCCTGCCCATAGACAGAGAGACGGTGAGGATTATGGGGTGATTCCCAGAGCACAGGAGGCCAGGAAGCTAAAGAATCGACCCCAGTGATGGACAGGTAGAAATCAGCAATGATCAACAGGCCAGAACTGGAGGAGATCTTGGAGGGTTGGAGAGGCTGTGAGGGAGCATGGAAACACCACAAGGAGTCCTGTACATGAAAAGATACTCAAGAGGAACATCTAATGGACATCAAGCATGGCATCAGAATAATGTGCTGAAGGAATGCCAGCGGTTCAGAGCCTGCTTCTCAGGGTAGTAACTCTATGGTCCCTGTGTGTGTGGTAACTACATTGGGATCTTCTTCCCTCCACCATGAGATGTTGCTCACGGTCAGGAACCAGAGAAAACCCCACCCAGTACATAGAACCAACAGCCGGATGCTGAAGGGAGAATTAGACCCCACTGCAAAATACCCTATCTCAGTCAGAATCAATCCCAGTGTTTAAACACCAGCAGCTGCTATAACAAGAACATGAGATGCTGGTTTGACTCAGCCTGGGTCAGGTATAGACAAGCGATAAGAGACCATAGTTTCGCGGTTTTGAAGGCCTTTCAAAACCATCCCACCGTGACAACTTGTGCAGTGGGCGCACACCAATTCCCATCGCACCGCATGCGTCTGAGGACGGTGTGGAATTTGACTTAAAGACCACCAGGGAAGACAAAGAAAGAGAGAAAGGGAGAGAGAAAGGAAGAGAGAGGCACAGGGAGGGAGAGAGAGAGTGAAATCGGGAAAGGGAGACAGTGCGAGAGAGGGAAGATGGAAGCAAAGATGCAGAGAGCAGGAAAGAGATTTAAATGCAGAGAGGAAATGATAGGGAGTTAGAGTTAGAATGCAAGAGAGAGAGAAAAAGAGAATTAAAGAGAGAGAGAGTGACAGAGAGAGAGGAGAAAGAGACTCAAAGAGAGATAGAGAAGGAGAGGAGGGTAGGGGAGAAGAGAAAAGAATCTTTTTATAGTTAGTTATGATCCTAGCACTGTTATGGTGACATTTTAGTTCCACAGTCTCCGGAATCTGCGGGGGGACCAGAGATCTTGAGGAAAAACTCAGCTGGAGCAGGGATACAGGACAATCACTGCACACATTGAGGCTGAGTTGTCTTTGCAACATACTCGCCTCGCCTTCCCTGTTGAACTCTGACCCCTCTTTTCGCGAGGTGATTGGCAGCTGGCTTGTGTTCGGGATGAGGGGGAAGTCGAGACTGATGGGAGACGTCAAGCTTCCATGTTGTGTGTTCTATAACAATGTGGACTCACGGGTGACCTCCTGGGATGAGAAGCTGCCCTGAGAGACTGAAGACCATTGGCCAATGCTCACAGCAGCGTGGGAGAATGAGAGGTGATCTCACTGGGACATGTTTGACTCTCCAGGGAAATGC
This sequence comes from Pristis pectinata, assembly GCF_009764475.1. Classification (NCBI taxonomy): domain Eukaryota; kingdom Metazoa; phylum Chordata; class Chondrichthyes; order Rhinopristiformes; family Pristidae; genus Pristis; species Pristis pectinata. The sequence goes on along the minus strand of NC_067439.1, from coordinate 10,253,463 downwards.
CCAAGAAGAGGTGATTTGCCTCTGGATAGAGAGTTGAGAACGGAGGGGATGTCAGTCAGGACTGAGGTGAGCTGCCATCACTCAGGCGATTGTGAACATTGGGAATTTTCCATCGTACAGGGCCAAGGGTGCACACTAAGGGAGAAGGTTATAGGTCAAGATCGACAGCTTCTCAAACAACAAGGGAATCGTGGGATATGGCGGGAAAGTGACGATGGTGTCGAGGATGGACTATGATCACAGTGGGGCAGGTGCAGAAACTGGCTGGTGGGGTAAGCTCCAAATCAACAGAAAAGCTGTACAGTTACACGGTGACTGACCCTCACCCTGAATAAACAGCGACTCTGTACAGTTACACGGTGACTGACCCTCACCCTGAACAAACAGCGACTCTGTACAGTTACACGGTGACTGACCCTCACCCTGAACAAACAGCGACTCTGTACAGTTACACGGTGACTGACCCTCACCCTGAACAAACAGCGACTCTGTACAGTTACATGGTGACTGACCCTCACCCTGAACAAACAGCGACTCTGTACAGTTACACGGTGACTGACCCTCACCCTGAACAAACAGCGACTCTGTACAGTTACACGGTGACTGACCCTCACCCTGAACAAACAGCGACTCTGTACAGTACACGGTGACTGACCCTCACCCTGAATAAACCGCGACAATGTACAGTTACACGGTGACTGACCCTCACCCTGAACAAACAGCGACTCTGTACAGTTACACGGTGACTGACCCTCACCCTGAATAAACCGCGACAATGTACAGTTACACAATGACCCTCACCCTGAATTGCAGCGACGCCAAACTGAAGTGCCCCAACAAGTTAGGGACAGGCAGTAAAGAGCAGCTGACCACTGGTACCCCATCCATTGCCCTGGTGAGCTGAGATCCTTGTGAAGAGCTGGACTGGGTCAGAGAACACACAGAAGGAGATGAGAGACAGCACTGTGGCTGCCAACTGCCCAGTGAGGTCTGTGTCAGGGAAGGAATTCGACAGAGTCTGGTGTGTCAGTGCAGGGGATATGAATCCAACCCCCTCATCGATTGTTAACCAGTGTCTCCAGGAACATTCCGCATGAGGACAGTGTGTGGGCAGCTCTCCCTGGAGGCAAGGGGTCAATGGAGGGAGAGGTCAATGGGGCGGTTACTGGGGGAAAGGTGGGAAGGGGCAGTTGGTGATCCAGGACTGGAGACCCAATCAGGGGACAGTTTCAAAGCCCATTGGTGACTTTAACTGCTGGCCAAGGGTCAAATTGTAGAATCTGCTGGGGCAAAGTCAAGTATAGACAATGGGGAGGGTGTGGGTCGGGAGGAATGGGGGTGGGGGAGTGTTTGGAGGAGGGATGGATCAGGGGGGTGGAGAAAGAGGGGCTTGAACAGGAGGAACTGGCGAAGAGGGGAGCAGTGGGAGGAGGTGATAGATTGGGGGAAGTGGCTGTTTGGGGGAAGAGAAAAGGGTTTGAGAGGAGGAATGGGGAGGGGAGGGGAGGGGAGGGGAGGGGGGGAGAGGGGTGGGTCAGGAGGAATGGAGAGGGGAGGAGACGGGTGGGTCGGGAGGAATGGGGAGGGGAGGGGAGGGGTGAGTCAGGAGGAATGGGGAGGGGAGGGGAGGGGTAGGTCAGGAGGAATGGGGAGGGGAGGGGTGAGATGGGTTGAGGAAAGGGGAGGGAGGGGAGGGGAGGGGAGGGGAGGGGTGGGTCAGGGGGAATGGGGAGGAGGAGGGAGCTGGAGGAGGAGAATTGGGGAGGGAGGGAGGGGAGGGAGGGGGTGGAGGAGGGGTGGATCGGGAGGGAAGGGGAGGGTAGATCGGGACAACATGGGAGGGGGAGGGGTTGGAGGAGCAGGTGGTTTGGGGGAAGAGAGGATTGGGAGGGGGGAGAGGAGGAATAGGGGAGAGGGAGGGAGTTGGAGGAGGGGTGGTTCCAGAGGAAGGGGGAGAATAGGGAAATGGGAAGGTGTGGAGGGGGAGGGGACGGCCTCTCCTTTTGGAGATCAGAGCAGGTGAAGATACGAGGGGAGTCCTTGCCTGATCGACGAAGACCCTCCCCAAGGTGGGGTTGTTCCCCAGCACCAACGGCTTGGTCCTGAAGAGAATCCTGGTGACAGGCATCAGACACCCCGCGCGCCCGCCTGTACCCCAGGATCAGTGGGATGGGGCATCAAACACTTGCTGTGGTGGAAATCCTCCTCCCTGTCATTGTGGAGCTGCAACAGGTTTGGGAGTCAGTGGAGCATTGCGGCCCATTCTGTGACGCCCACTGAGTAATGGGGGTAATTACCAGCGATGCTGTGAAAACAACCCAGGCACACTCATCACTTGCAAATCACACGACAAGTCTCCACTGGATGCCAATCCCTTGACTGGTTACTAAACAAATGACTCCTGTAAACAACCGGCCAAAACAGGAGTATTTCCTTCAGTTCAGGGGAGCTAGAATCATGTCCAGTGAGGTGGGGGAGTGGGGACTGCACACCCCCACCTAGCAGTGGGATCCTCCTTACGCACAACTGAGGGAGATATGTTTTGAAACACAAAGATACTGCAGACACCAGAATCTCAGCACAAAGTGCAGGAGGAACTCAGCGGGTCAGTCAGCATCTGTGGAGGGAAATGGATGGTCTCAAACCGAAACGTCAATTGCCTGTCTCCTGCATAGATGCTGCCTGACCCACTGAGTTCCTCCTGCGCTTTGTGTTTGAAGTGTGCGTCTGTGTGTGCGTACAAATACAGGCCCCTCCTCTCTCAAGTCAAGGCGCAATGGACTGCCTGTGATCGCCCGTCCCTGGCGAACTGCTGATGCCCACTGTCTGCAGTACCAGCTGCTCAATGTCCAAGAGCAACGGCTTTGGCCACTTTTAGTTTTAGGAAGGGTTGGGTCCTTTAAGCTACATCACGAATGAAGACTAGACCAGATCCACTGCGTCTGTGGGATTCCAGGCAACATCTCCCAAATGTGGTGTCTCAACAGGTAGACGGCTGGTGCTGGGGGCTCTGTAATCCAGCCTGCACCACCAAGAGTTAAGACCACCCCCATAACCCTCAGAGAGTGGAGCCCTGTTACGCCGAACATCTCGTGCGTGCTGCTGGGTCGATTGCAACACACGCTAAAGCAAGTTGTGTAAAGCACAAACAGAACGTGTGCAGCCCTGAGGGCCCGATTTATAGGGAGAGGTTGGGCAGGTTAGGACTTTATTCCTTGGAGCATTGGAGACTGAGGGGTGACCTTACAGAGGGGTATAAAATCCCAAGGAGCATTAGGGAGGGTGAATGCACACAGTCTTTTTCCCAGAGAAAGGGAATCAGATGCTAGAGGACATAGATTTAAGCTCAGAGAGGGAAAGATTTAAAAGGGTCCTGAGGGGTAACTTCTTCATACAGAGGGTGGTGCGTCTATGGAACGAGCTGCCAGAGGAAGTGGTTGAGGCAGGTACAATAACAACATTTAAAAGACATTCGGATGGGTACATGGGTAGGAAAGATGTAGAGGGATACAGGCCAAACACAGGCAAATGGGACTAGCTTAGATGGGCATTTTGGTTAGCATGGACCAGTTGGGCCAAAGGGCCTGTTCAGTGCTATGATTCTATGACTCTAATTATCATGTCCCAAGAAGCTTCAAAGGAGCATTACAAACAAAAACCAACTGAAGCCCATGATGTGAAGGGAGGGGACAAACACTCAGGAACCAGGGAAGGTTTCAAGGAAGAGAGAGGGACAGGGAGGTCCAGGGAAAGAACTCTAGAGTTCAGGATCCAGGTAGCAGAAAGCAGGGCTGCATTATATGGATAAGGACAGGAAGTGGGAGGGTTGTCGGGCCAGAGGGCGTTCCTGGAGCAGGGAGGGGCAGGAGGGAGGGGGAGAGGAGCTGGGGTACTTTGAAAAGAAGGCTGGGAACCTTTTGGAATGGATTTGCCCTGTTACTGGAGGCATCGCTGGGTCCAATCCAGCCTCTCAGGATGGGTCAGGGACCTTGACACAAGAAGCAAGAACATGCCCAACAATAAGTCTCCTCTCACAGATTCCACCAGGGCCTCTCTGATTAGCAGTTTTCACAGGGTCAGGCATCGTGTCTCATTCTGTGGGCAGATCTCCACTCTTCTAACTGGCAATTGGTTTCTTATTGTCACATGTACCAAGATACAGTGAAGAACTTGGTTTTTGCATGCCGGTAAGTGCATCGAGGTAGTACAGGGAAAAGCAATAACAGGATGCAACAACAAACTATATCTTTTTTCCCATTATTGGGTGATCCAATACTAGAGGGCATGCATTTAAGGTGAGAGGGGGTAGGTTCAGAACAGATGTGAGGGCTACGTTTTTTATTCAGAGAGTGGTGGATGCCTGGAATGCGTTTGCCTGATAGGGTGGTGGAGGCAAATTCATTGGGGGCTTTTAAGAGGGGCTTGGATGGGCACATGAATGAGAGGAAAATGGAGAGATATGGGCATTCTGTAAGTAGGAGGGATTAGCTATGGCAGCACAACATTGTGGGCCGAAGGGCCTGTTCTGTGCTGTACTGTTCTATGTTCCCTGTAGAGTATAGTGTTCCAGTCACAGAGAAAGTGCAGTGCAGTTAGACAATAAGGTGCAAGAGCCGAGCAGAGGTAGATTGGGAGATCAAGAGTTCAAGAGTTCATCCTTTACCATATGAGAGGTCCGTTCAAGAGTCTGCCAACAGTGGGATGGAAGCTGTTCTTGAACCTGGTGGTACGTGATTTCAGGCTTTTGCATCTTCTGCCCGATGGGAGGGTGGAAGAAGAGAGAATGACCAAGTCGGGAGTGGTCCTTGATTATTTTGGCAGCATTCCCGAGGCAGAAGGAAGTGCAGACGGAGTCCATAGAGGGGAGGCTGGTTTTCTGTGACTGGGCTGCGTCCACAACTCTCAGCAATTTCTTGCCGTCTTGGGCAGGGCAGTTGCATCTGGACTGGTGAGGGTCAACGGGGACATGCTGAATTTCCTCAGCCGTGTGAGGAAGTAGAGGTGCCGGTGAGCTTTCTTGGCCGTGGCGTCCACGCGGTTGGACCAGGACAGGCTATTGGTGATGTTCACTCCTCGGAACTTGAAGTTCTCAACTACAAAATATTAAGAGGAATAGATAGAGTGGACAACCAGCGCCTCTTTCCCAGGGCACCAATGCTCAATACAAGAGGGCATGGCTTTAAAGTAATTGGTGGGAAGTTCAAAGGAGATATCAGAGGAAGGTTTTTTACCCAGAGAGTGGTTGGGGCATGGAATGTGCTGCCTGGGGCGGTGGTGGAGGCAGGTACATTGGTCAAATTCAAGAGATTGTTAGATAAGCATATGGAGGACTTTAAAATAGAGGGATATGTGGGAGGAAGGGGTTAGATAGTCATAGGTGAGGTTTAAAGGTCGGCACAACATTGTGGGCTGAAGGGCCTGTATTGTGCTGTATTGTTCTATGGTTCTTTGGCACTGATGGATCCACCGCGGTGGATTGGCCGAGCCACTCCACTCGCTGCTCACCTCTGCATGAGAGGGGTCAGCCGGGGCATGGCAACGGGACGGCCACGGGCTCAGTGAGGGATCCCAACTCGGCTGCTGGGATCTGCAGCATCTCCATCCCGTGTACAGCCGTCACCGGCTGAGTCCTGTGCCCGGGAGGTGTCCCGCAATAACCCAGTCCTTCCCAGCCCCTCGATGGGCCGGTGGTCACCGATCCTGGGACGGAGTTTCCTCACGGTGAACAGCATGAACACAACGCAAGGGAAATAGGAGTAGGCCACTCAGCCCCTCAAACCTGCCCTGTCATTCCATATGATCATGACTGATCGATGCCAGCCTCAGCTCCTCTCCTGTGACAGTTCCCAGAGCCCTCAATTCCCCGATCTTTCAAAAATTTATCTTCTTCCTCTTTAAAGACCCCGCAGGAATCCGGCCTCCACAACCCTCCGGGGCAGAGAATTCCAGGGATTCACCACTCTCTGTGAGGAGTCCCGACGCTCCTCAGTTTAGATGCCCTGCCGTCCCCCGTCGCAGTCTTCATTGAATCCTTATTCGAGATTCTCCCACCAGTGGAAACATCTCAACACCTGCCCTGTCAAACCACCTGAGGATTTACAGGCTTCAATAAGGTCACCCCTCAATTTTCTCAGCTCCAAAGAATACAGCTTTTTGCCACAAACAGAATGAATCACTAAGTTGTAACCTTGCTGGGCAAAGGCTAGCAGAAAGGGTTAAATCCCGAGAGATGATTGAAATACAGATTGGTCAGGCGATAGTTGAGAGCCCTGGATCGCACGGAGATGATGCAAGGGGCTGTGGCTGGGATAATCCCAAGCAAACATTGTGTCAGTGAGTGCGTCTGACAAGAAGCAACCTGTTCTGCGTCAGAATGTAACTTGTCAGCAGCACATCAGAATGTGCTGAGGGCACAGACGGTTGGAGGTGAGAAAAAGCACTGCCTATCACAATAACAGGTACACACACACACACACACACACAATCACACACAAACAAACAGACACACACACAGACACACACACACGAGCAGACACACACACATGAACAGACACACATACACACAAACACACGCACATATACACAAACACACATACAAACACACAAAGACACACATACACACAAACACACATACACAAACACACACACATACAAACACATGCACATGCATGCAGACACACACACATACATACACACAACACACACACACGACACAGATGCACATGCACAAACACACACAGACGTGCATGCACACACACTGTAACATGCACACACACTGTAACATGCACACACATATGTATACACACAGACACATTCACGTGAGCACACAGATACATACATGCACACACAAACAGGCATGCCTGTGTGCACGCACACACACAGAAATTCCCAATTATTGGGACAATGCAAAGCCGTCACTGCCGCAGACCCCTCACCAGTAATTCCATGCCTGTCCCAGCTCCCTCCCTCAGGATGAATCCGTTCATGTCCCATCAAACCCCAAGAAGCACTTTAGCAAGTGTCCCCCATTGCCTGTGACCCCTCTTGGCTGTGGCCCTTCCCCAGTTCGGTCACTGCCTGAACCCTGCTCCTTGTCACCCCCAGTGTTGGCCATCCCAGTGAGCTGCCAGCTTCCCTGCCTTGCATCCGGAGCTCACTTCTTGTGTCCTACCTCACAGCTCCTGGTCCTTCACCTTGTAACCCCCTCATTCCCTGCAGCCTTCCCTGGTGACTTACTACCACCCCAACCTCCCCCACCGCCCCACCCCCCCAGCCTCCGCCCTCCACCACTGCCGTCAGCTGCCTGGACATTCCCTCAGATGCTCCTTCCCTCTGCTCCTCTAGCACTCTCTTCTCCTTCAGCAAACTTTTTAAGGCGTTGGTCAGACCACAGTTGGAGCATTGTGAGCAGTTTTGAGCCCCCATATCTAAGGAAGGATGTGCCGGCATTGGAGAGGGTCCAGACGAGGTTTACAAGAATGATCCAGGGAATGAAAGGTGAAAGGGTTAACGTACAAGGAGCGTTTGATGGTTCTGGGCCTGTACTCGCTGGAGTTTAGAAGGATGAGGGGGGATCTCATTGAAACCTACCGAATATTGAAAGGCCTGGATAGAGTGGACGTGGAGAGGATGTTTCCAGTAGTGGGAGAGTCTAGGACCAGAGGGCACGGCCTCAGAATAGAAGGGACGTCCCTTTAGAACAGAGATGAGGAGGAATTTCTTTAGCCAGAGGGTGGTGAATCTGTGGAATTCATTGCCACAAATGGCTGTGGAGGCCAAGTCATTGGGTGTATTTAAAGCCGAGGTTGATAGGTTCTTGATTAGTAAGAGTGTCAAAGGTTACAGAGAGAAGGCAGGAGAATGGGGTTGAGAGGGAAAAATACATCAGCCATGATCGAATGGTAGAGCAGACTCGATGCGCCAAATGGCCTAATTCTGCTCCTATGTCTTATGGTCTTATGGTCAAACCGTGGGTCACTTCTCCAACCACCCTCACACGGCTCTGCAGAAGGTTTTCTCGAGACACCTTACCGTGTCATTCTCCCATATTTCTTATGGAGGCCACTCGGCCCATCTGGTCTATGCCAGCACTCAGACCATTCCCATCAATCGCATTTCCCCCCTTATTTCCTGCAACCCATTCTCTCATTGTACCTCTCACCTACACCCCAGGGGCAACTTACGCACTGACCCACATGTCCTTGGGATGTGGGCAGAAACCAGAACACTCACAGTCACAGGGAGAACGTGCAAACTCCACACAGGCAGCACCCGAGGTCAGCACTGTTCTGTTCCAAAGTCACTGTATGAATGCCTGTTGTTGTTGGTATAGGCAAAATTTATACATGCACACATTCACACATACGAACACACCAAACACACACGTACACACACACACTCACACACACACATGTACAAATACACACACACAAACACACACACACACACACATACAAATACACACACAGACACATACGCACACACACACATGCACACACAAATATACACACACACACACACACACACACACACACACACACACACACCACACTCCTGTGGAAAGATCAGCATTTCTATAGCACCTTTCACGACCTCAGGATGTCTTGAGAGTTACACTGGGAATTGAAACGTACTCACTGTCATAATGCAGGAAACACATCAGCTAAATTGTGCACAGCAAGCTCCCACAAACAGCAAAACAATAATGCCCAGATCACCTGAACTTCACCCATTGCCTTTTACTGTCCAGTTGAGAAGTTGGCTGAGGCCACAGTTTGACATCTCACCCAAAGGTCAGCACCTGTAACAGTGCAGCACCCCTCCAACAGTGCTCAGTACGGATCCTTGCTCAAGCCTAAGGAGCAGGTCTTGAACCCAGCACCTTCTGACCCAAGGTTAGCGAGCTCCCCACCGAGGTGCTGCCCAAGTTGTGATCTTAGACCGACGTTTCTGCTATCGGTCTGCCAACACTCCCTTCTCTGGACATCACCTGCCCAAACTTCTCGGGACCCTGAGCTCTATCATGTTCAAGACACTCAGCAAAGGTGCGGGCCGCTGAAGTAAAAGATCAGGCATGATCTTATCTAATGTTGGAGTAGGCATGAGGGGCAGAATGGCCAGCTCCTGCCTCAATGTCTCTCCTTATACAACAGATAGTGCACGTTCTTGCTGCTCCTCCGTTACCCTGAAGACTCAGTGGTAATCTTGGACAATTAGCCTGCTCTGACCTGTCGGCCATCTTTGAACATGTACACCTCCCCTTTAAGGATAGCAAGTCACCTTTAAGACTGGCTACCAGGCAAGTTGTTAAACGCCCAGCCTGCCAGACCAGGGGCTACAGACTGGCACCAGATCTGAGGGTACACCTGCTGTAATTTTTACACTGTATATCAATGATTTAGATTATGGAATAGATGGTTTTGTGGCTAAGTTTGCAGATGACACCAAAGATAGACAGAGGAGCAGGAAATGTCGAATAAACAGAAAGCTTGCAGAGACTTGGACAGTTTAGGAGAATGGACAAAGAAATGGCAGATGAGATACAAGGTTGAGAAATGTGCGGTTGTACACTTTGGAGGAAGAAATAAATGGGCAGATTATTATCTAGATGGGGAGAAAATTCAAAATTCAGGAAGAGCAAAGGGACTCAGGGGTCCTCGTGCAGGATACCTTATAGGTTAACCTCTAGGTTGGGTCGGCGGTAAAGAAAGCAAATGCTATGTTGGCATTCATTTCAAGAGGAATAGCGTATAAAGTAAGGAAGTGTTGATGAGGCTCTATGGGGCACTGGTGAGACCTCATTTGGAATACTGTGTGCAGTTTTGGGCCCCTTATCTTCGGAAGGATGTACTGATGTTGGAGAGGGTTCAGAGAAGATTTACAAAGATGATTCCCGGAATGAAAGGGCTGACATATGAAGAGCGTTTGTCGGGTCTTGGACTGTGTTCATTGACAGAAGAATGAGAGGAGACCTCATAGGAACATTTCGAATGTTGAAAGGACTTGACAGAGTAGATGTGGCTAAGTTGTTTCCCTTGGTGGGTGAGTCCAGAACGAGAGGGCACAGTCTTAGAATTAGAGGGTAGCCATTTAGAACAGAGATGCGGAGAAATTTCTTTAGCCAGAAGGTTGTGGATTTATGGAATTTGTTGCCACCTGCAGCTGTGGAGGCCCGATCAATTGGGGGTGTTTAAAGTGGAGATTGATAGGTATCTAGTTAGTCAGGTTATAAAGGGATATGGGGAAAAGGCCGGGAATTGGGACTAGATGGGAGAATGGTTTAGCTCATGGTGAAGTGGCAGAGCAGACTCGATGGGCCGAATGGCCTGCTTCTGCTCCTTTGTCTTGTGATCTTGTAATTTGTTGAGGGGAGGAGCCTGGACTTAGGAAAGGCCAAGGTGTCACCATGGAGCATTCTAGTCTCGGCCTGGAGCCGTCTGCCACCCCCTGCGTTCCCTCATCTGTGCCTGGGCATCATCGCCCCTATCAGCGGTGAGCATCACCCCTCCAATTAAGTATTAATTATGCCGCTAATATTTGAATATTAATTAGATCTACCACATCATCGCCCCTCCAATTAAGTATTAATTATGCATCTAATGTTTGAATATTAATTAGATCCACCACATTTAAATATTAATTAGGGTCATTATGTTTAAATGTTAATTAGGTTTGTGATAACATGTTAATTTGACCACAACATTTAAGTATTAATAATACTTAAATATTAATTATGCTTAACTCTTAAATATTAATAAGACCCAAGGTATTCGGATATTAATTAGACTTTTGTCTGCAGCAGTCTGAATTAGCTGCAAATTTGTCCTAAAGCAGTTGAGATGTCATTGGGTGAAGTAAACGGGGAATAATGTAACGGATCATCCCTGGCTCTTTACTTCCAGTCGGGGTGGTTGAAGTCAGGAAGAGTGAAAACTTCCCATGGGGTTGGACCATGATATCAATGGGAAATATTCCCGGGACGCAGAATGGAGCTGAGCTGCTCCTGTTAACCTGCTGGATGGCTTCCTGCAGGAAATCCTCGATATATTTGTCTTGGCTCTCCGAGAGATAGAACTTGGCAGTGACGTTTCCACCTGCAATTCCAAAGTTAGCCAGTTTCTCACAGTTTCTCAAGAAGGCGACATCCATCACTAAGGACCCCTCACCACCCGGGACACGCCCTCTTCTTGCTACCGCCATCAGGGAGGAGGTACAAGAGTCTGAAGACCCACACTCAATGATTCAGGAACAGCTTCTTCCCCTCTGCCGTCAGGTTTCTGAACGGTCCATGAACCCATGAACACCACCTCGTTATTCCTTTTATTTTGCACTATTTACTTATTTTATCATTTATTGTAATTTTACGTCTTTGCACTGTACTGCTGCCGCAAAACAACACATTTCACGTCATATAAGTCAGTGATAATAAACCTGATTCTGGTTCTGATTCTGAGTGGTGCAGACACAGGAAGTGCTGAGAAAGGGAGGAACGGGAGCAGGAGTGGGCTATTCGGCCCATTGCATCTGTACTATCATTCAATACGATCATGGTGGACCTGACCTTGGCCTCAGCTCCATTTTCCTGCCTGTTCCCCATAAGCCTTGACGCCTCCTTTGACAAAGGAATCTGCCGGCCTTGGACAAGTAAACTCAATGACTCTCAGGGGTAGAGAATTCAACAAATTCATAACCCCTGAGTGAAGAAATTCCTCCTCATTCTTCGACTGTTCTGCCAGCTACCAACCACCCACATTTCCCCCTCCCCACCCCCCTTCTGCTTTCCTCAGGGACCACTCCCTACGTGACTCCCTGTTCTGCTCATCCCCGTCCACCCATCCCTACCCCTCCTCAGGCACTTTCCCTGTAACTGTAGGAGGTATAACACGTGTCCCTACACCTCTTCCCTCACCACCATCCAGGGACCTCAACAGCCCTTCCAGGTGAGGCAGGCATTCACCTGCAGCTCCCCTAACCTCCCGATGTGGCCTCCTCTACATCGGCAAGACCAAGCACGGACGAGGCAACTGCTTTGCTTCATCCGCCTTGAGTTTCTGGAGCTCCTGGTTGTCAGCCATTTTAATTCCCCTCCCCATCCCCACACCGACCCGTCTGTCCTCGGCCTCCTCCACTGCCAGGATGAGGCTAAACACAAACTAGAGGAACGGCCCCTCACATTCCCCCTGGGGAGTCTACACCCTGACGGCATGGACATTGAATTCTCCAACTTTCAGTAACCTGCTCCCCCTCTGTCCCTTTTCTCTCTCCTCCTGATCTAACTGGTTCCTCTCACACCCACCCCAGCCCCCATCACCCTGTTTCTTTCCTCTCCCATATCTGCCCGTCACCCACACACTCCTCCCTCTGGGTCCCCTCCCTCACTGGTCCCCATCTGCCCTCCCCACCTCCCTCCCTCGGTTCCAGGCTCCACCTTCCCCTCCTATCAGATTCCCACCATCTGTAGCCCTCTGTCACCTCCACCTCTCGCTGTCCCCACCCTCCCCTCCTCCATCCGCCCATCACCCCTCCTCACCTGGATCCACCTATCACCTGCCAGCTCTTCCCCTCACCTCGTTACACTGACCACTTCCCCTCTATCTTCCAGTCCAGATGAAGGGTCTCAACCTGAAACGTCGACTGTCCACTTTCCTCCACAGATGCTGCCTGACCCGCCGAGTTCCTGCAGCAGCCGACTCCAGCATCTGCATCCAAATTCCTCCTCACCTCCATTTTAATTTGAGTTCTCCCAGCGTCCTCAGCATCCCACATCATCGAAAGAGAGGGCTTGTCACGGTAACCTCAACAGTTCTCATCCATTCAGTTTCTAACGGGAGTCTCTGCACCCATGTGTGTTTACACTGCAATCCTGCTAGATCGTAAGGTCACTCGGTGTGTCTGCTTCTCAACCAACGCTACAGTTTTCATAGACCATAGAACAGTACAGCACAGGCTCTTCAGCCCACGATAATGTGCCAAATTTATTGTCTAATTACACTAATCCGTTCTGCCTGAACATGGTCCATATCCCACCACATCTAAGAGCCTCTTAAACACCTCTATTGCATCTGCCTCTACCACCACCTCTGGCAGCACATTCCAGACACCCACCACTCTCTGGGTAAAAAACTTGCCCTACACATCTCTTTTGAACTTACCCCTTCCCACCTTAACGCACGCCCTCTGGTATTAGACACTTCCACCCTGGGACAAAGATACCGGCTGTCTACTCTATCTATGCCTCTCATAATCTTATAAACCTCTATCAGGTCTCCTCTCAGCCTCCACCGCTCCAGAGAAAACAACCCTAGCTTGTCCAATCTCTCCTTATAGCACCTGCCCTCTAATCCAGGTAGCATCCTGGTGAACCTCTTCTGCACCCTCTCCAGAGCCTCCACGTCCTTCCTGTAATGGGGCGACCAGAATTGAATGCAATAATCCAGATGCGGCCTAACCAGAGTTTTATATAGCTGCAACATAACTTCCTGATTCTTGAACTCAATGCCTCAACTAATAAAGGCAAGCATGCCATAGACTTTCTTCACCAACCTATCAACCTGTGCAGCCACTTTCAGGGAGCTATGGACTTGGAACCCAAGATCCTTCCTTACATCAACTCTGTTAAGGCTCCTGCCATTAACTGGGGGTAGTCTCCCTTTACATTTGATTCCCAAAGTGTAACACTTCACACTTGTCTGGATCAAACTCCATCTGCCATTTCTCCTCCCATAGACATCCTGTTTGCGCCAAGGGATAAAGACCCAAACTGTGTGCTCTCTCGTAAATCTTTGGACTCATATTTGCAAAGCCTCGATGCATTTGAAGACATATTACACGGCCTCACAGAAAATGCTTTGGTCTCCCTTTGGTGATGATGAATCAGGAGCAGTCTGCCCCAGCACTCTATAAGATCTCAGTTGATTCTGATCTGAGCCTCATCTCCAAGTTTCCTGCTCCATCTCCATAGACAGAGATTCTTCTAAGTTCTAAAAAGTCTCTCTTAGCCCGATGTTTATCCAACAGATGTATAAGAGCGGAGTCTGGAAAGAATGGGAACAAGTTTCAGAAATGTAAGGAATTGAACTGGACTAATTAAAAACAGAAATTCACATCAATGGAACACTTTAAGCTGCCCCCAAACCACACGGGGCATTTCACCTCAAATGAAAGACTTTACCTGCAGGAAATTTCTGCTCCTCTTTTTACAATCCCCCAAGTTCAAGGATAACTTACTTCCAACATGACACTGTGGTTTTAGTTGCAAACAGGTTGGAGTTTAGCAATAGGGAGGCCTTGTTACAGTTGTACAGGGTGTTGGTGAGGCTGTAGCTGGAGTACTGTTCACAGTTCTGGTCCCCTTACTCAAGCATTGGAGACAGCCCAATGGAGGCTCACCAGGCTTATTCTTGGGATAAGTGGGTTGTCCTATCAAGAGAGGCTAAGCAGGGTGGGTCTGTGTTCCTTGGTGAGGAGGATGAGGGCTGATCTTATTGAGACATAAGATATTGAGGGGGCTTGACAGGGTAGGTGTTGAAATGTTTCCACTAGTGGGAGAGTCTTGCAGAGGGTATGTAGTTACAAAAATAGGGGGCTGGCCATTTAAAATTGAGGTACGCAGAAATTTCTTCCCACAGAGTGGTGAACCTCTGCAATTCTCCACCCCAGAGGCCAATGGAAACTGGATCTTTCGTTTGTAAAGTGGAGATAGATACATTTTAGAAAGATCGAGGGTTATGGGGAACTGGCACAGAAGAGGGGTTGAGGCCAGTGTAGATCAGGCCTATTGAATGGCAGGACAGGGTTGAGGGGCTGAGTGGCCTACTCCTGTTCTGGTGCTGATTCTGTGGGTCCTCGGGTGGCAGATGGACCCAGTGTGGGACCCACAAGACTCTTCTGCAGATGGGGCAGGACGTCCCCACAGGGAGGGTGAGTGGGCAGTCTGTAAGGTGGCGCACTCCTTCCGCCATTGATGCAAGGCCTCCGTGTGCAGGAATACAGGCAACTTGTTTATGCACAGCAAGCTCCCACAATCAGCGATGTGATTACAACCAGATTATAGAGTGGAGAAAGAGCATTCAGATCCCAATCCCCATTCTGTCACCACCCCCCACTCCGGAAATCTCACCCCTGATGCTGACGGGCAACAAAGCAGAGAGCAAGAGGATGCCCCAAATCTGAGATGCAGACCATGAACTTCCTTGCACTGACAATCCTCGGAGCAGGTGGTGTGCCCATGAACCACGCCAGGACATTAACGGATCTCCCTTCTTCAACGGGAAGTCATGCTACAAACTTTAAAGGGAGTTTTTAACACTGCAGGACACAATGGCATACGTATGGCTGGCTTGCCTTCATCGGATGGGGCATCGAGTACAAAGAGTTGGGGTGTTTGCTCAAGCCGATTGCCTGCCCCCTCTTCTGGGGTTACATCCGTGCCCGTGTGTGTCCCTGGAGAAGGAGCACACGGTATCCACAGGTACAATGGGGGATTTCCGTGACCGCTGGACACCACAGGGGCTCGAGTGGGCTCTGGATAGACAACTCTGTGTTATAATTTGAAGCTGTGAATATTGTGGATTGTGGAGCACTGTAATATTGTAATAATGTGATGCTGTAATCACTGAATGAATTTCCTTTGGAAAAGTTAAAAAATAGAGTTGGGACATCAAGTTACACCTGTAAAGGACATCGGTGAGACCACACCTGGAGTAGCGTGTGCAGTTCTGGTCACCACACCACAGGAAGGATGTGATTAAGCCAGAGAGGGTGCAGAAAAGATTCCCAAGGATGTTGCCAGGACTGGAAGGTTTGAGTTATGAGAGAAATCGAAGGGCTGGAACTATTTTCCCTGGAGCGAAGGAGGCTGAGGGGTGACCTTATAGAGGTTTATAAAATCATGGGGGCATCGATAATGTGGATGGCCACAGTCCTTTTCCAAGGTAGAGGGGAGTCTAAAACTAGAGGGCACAGGTTTAAGGTGAGAGGGGAAAGATTTAAAGGGGACCTGAGGGGCAAGTTTTTCAGGCACAGGGTGGTGGGTATGTGGAACGAGCTGCCAGAGGAAGTGGTAGGTGTGGGTGTAATTACATTGTTTAAAAAAACATTTGGACAGGGCAGGCACGGTAGTGTAGCGGTTAGCGTAACACTTTACAGCGCCAGCGACCTGGGTTCAATTCCCGCCACTGTCTGTAAGGAGTTTGTACGTTCTCCCCGTGTCTGTGTGGGTTTCCTCCGGGTGCTCCGGTTTCCTCCCGCATTCCAAAGACGTACAGGTTAGGAAGTTGTGGGCATGCTATGTTGGCGCCGGAAGCGTGGTGACACTTGCGGGCTGCCCCCAGAACACAATGCAAAAAGATGTACTTCACTGTGTGTTTCAATGTACATGTGACTAATAAAGGTATCTTATCTTAAGTACATGGATAGGAAAGGTTTAGAGGGATAAGGGCCAGATGCAGGCAAATGGGACTAGATCAGGAAGGTAACTTGATCGGCATGGATGAGTTGGGCTGAAGGGCCTCTGTGCTGTGTAACTCTATGGCAAGAATACAAGAGCAGGAGTAGGCCACTCGGCCCCTCAAGCCAGTCCTGCTATTCAATATGATCATGGCTGATCTCCCCTGGCTCTCAACTCCTCTTCTGTCCCAGTTCCACAGGGCCTAAATTCCTCAATCTTTCAAAAATGTATCTACCACCTCTTTAAACACCTCCAGTGTTCAAAGCCTCCACACCTCTACAGGGGAGAGAACTCCAGAGATTCCTGCCCTCTGTGAGAAGCACTGTATACAGTTTGGGTCTCCGTATTTAAGGAGGGATGTTCTTGCATTGGAGGCAGCTCTGAGAAGGTTCACTGGGTTGATTCGTGGCGTGAAGTTGATTCCTGTGGGAAAAAGCTGAGCAGATTGCGCCATATCCATCCAAGGAGCTGAGAGATTATTTTCCTTGCTATTCAACTCTATGACTCCAAGACCATGTACAACTTCTGGCAGGCAGATCAAGGCACAGACATTCCAGAGAGCTTTGTAAAATTTGGTAATTTATTTACAAATGTGATTCGATACATTTGAAATAATCAAAACATGGAGGGGTGGAGGGTGCATTTTAACCAGACAACATCACCTTTGATAATACTGAATCAACACATAATAGAGACCAGAGATTGGTTACCCAGCAGCCAAGGAACCAGGGAGAATGTTTGCCATTTCATTGTGAAACAGTATTTTACGGTTCAGTAGCATAAAAAAGGAAATTCAAACATATTTACGTGGAGCTCCTGGAATCTCACCTTTTACACAACTGAAAACACACTTCATTGGGGAGCCTATCAATGTATTATTGATACAATATTTTGCCTTTGGCTTACTCTTGGCACGCAATATCATAAATCACCCCCTTTTACTGTGCAATTGTTGGTTGTAAATCAGAGATTGATATACTTCTGTGGGCCAAAGGTGTGTGAACAAATGTTGTAGATCAGTGCTACTCCTAGTGGTCGGCAGAACAGCTGAGGGACTGAGGACTTTCTCCTGTTCCTATGTTTCAAAGTACTGTGAGAAAGACACACACACACACACACACACACGCACGCACGCACGCACGCAGACATGCACTCCACCACCCAAGAAACCTGTACACCGTTACATATAGTCTCAGATTATCCTCATTTCAAAATATTACATCATGTCCAAAATGTTATAGTGCAATTCTAAAATAACTAGAACTTCACTCCAGTGAAGTGCGAGACACCCAATAGGGAGGGTCTGACCTAACAACGCCCAGCGCTGTCAGGTACAGGAGAGTGAGGTTTCCTCTTGTTTCTCCTTGCGGTCAATACTGTGTGCGGATTGAGCCACGGACACAGGGAGTGAGCTCTCCCAGCAGAGGAGAAGATGTCCAAGCTGTAGGGTCCTGGCGACATGAAGGACGGATGCACTACTGCACTATTGTATCCCATGGAACATGAGAGAGCCGACGTTCCGACAAGGCCCCAGCGTGGGATATTCGGAAAGTTAACCCTTGTCACGTTATGAATCTGACACATCAGTGCTATTGACCAAGTACTTCCAGATGTGAATCATGGAATCATACAGCACAGGGAAAGGCCCAGTGACCCCCGCAATGAGTCCACACTCCCCATCAAACACCCATTTACACTGATCCCATTTTATTCTCCCCATCAACTGCCACTCACTTACACACTTGAGGCAATTAACCCGACCCTCACGTCTTTGGGATGTGGGAGGAAACCCACGCGGTCACAGGGAGAAAGTGCAAACCCCACACAGACAGTGCCGGAGGTCGGGATCGAACCCGGGTCTCTGGCACTGAGGCGGCGGCTTTACCCCCTGCTCCACAGTACCACCCTGATTTTTGGGCCAAAGACTGAACTCCTAAAAACTGCTGGAGGACAGTCAGAAGTAACTACAAGAGCCACAAAGAATGTGCTGGAGGAACTCAGTGGGTCGAGCAGGAATTGATGCAGGGTTTTGATCCGAAACGCCGACAATTCCTCTCCCCCCACAGATGCTGCTCGACCCGCTGAGTTCCTCCAGCAGGTTATCAGCTGCTCCAGATTCCAGCATCTGCAGTCTCCTACGTCTCCAGTAATTACACGGTGGCTAATCCCTGCTCCTGACACAGTGTCCCTGAACGGTGTGTTTATTGAGCGACTGGCCTTGATACTTAAGGGTCCTCTTGCTCTCAGAATCCTAGATGTAGAGGCCTCGCCAAAGAACAACACCACACCCCACTCCTCAGAGGCAAGGTTTGGACAGATGATCAAAGGCTCAGTCAGTGAGATGGATGTTAAGGGGCCTCTTAAAGAAGCAGTGAGTTTCATTGCAGAGGGGTCTGAGACTGGATCTCAGCAAGCAAGACCTGACTTAATCGCGACACAGAAGGCCGTTCAGCCCATCGTGTCGATGCCAGCTCCCAGCAGAGCAATCCCATCACACCCTTCCCTTATTTTCCTGCAGCTCTACAACTTTCCCCTCTCTCACACTTGTCGCTTCATTAGTTCAGGAGTTGAATCCACATCTGGACTGTCATGGTGGGTGTATCCCATCCCCAGAAGAAATCCTGCAATCCCACAACATCGTCTCTTTCAGCAACCAGTGGTGTCACTCAACAATAACAACTTGCATTTACATAGCACCGATGACATAAAAAAATGCCACGGGAGCTTTGTTGTTTAAAACTCTGGGCTGCACGCAGGGTGAGATTTGAACGGATAACCAAAGGTTTGGTCAAGGAGGCAGGTTTGGGAAGCAGCTTAAGGGAAGAGAGATAGTCAGTGGGCAATGGGAGCAGGAATTCCAGAGATGGGGGCTTTGGAACTGGTGATTAAAGTCAAAAACAAGCAAGAATGGGAGGGGCTGAGATCTCTCGGCGGGTTAAAGCTGAGGGAAATAAGGAGAGGCTCTGGGGAGGGGGCTGGAAGGAGTTAATAGGCAGAACACCTTCCCTATTTACAAATCAACATGACTTCCAACTGGCTAATGTCCAAACGGTATCACCTCCCAGTCCAGATGAAGATCTCAACTCAGAACATTGACTGTCCACCTCCCTCCACAGATGCTGCCTGACCTGCTGAGTTCCTCCAGCAGACTGTGTGTTCCTCCAGATTCCAGCATCTCCAGTCACTCCTGTCAGCGTCAAATGGGACCTTGGTGGGCATGGATAAGTTGGGCCGAAGGGCCTGTTTCCATGCTGTATTACTCCATGACTCTCTCTCCCTTTCCCTGCCCTCCCAAAGGACAAACTGCCAGCTCTCAATACCAGGGCTCTTGATACCCACTGGTGTCAGGCGCCCCCTCAGTGAGGGGCATCAGCTGGTTCCGTCCCCTGTTGCCGGGTGACTAACAAAGATTCCAAGGGCTGAGGGGTGGACGGTGCTGTGGTCAGATCTCCTGATCACCCCCACCCCTCTGATTGAGGACCCTCAGAAGGCTGAAAGGCCCTCACTTCGAGGGAGATGCTGAGCAGTGTTGGAATAACCTCTGGTCTAACATTTTCCCGTTCCGCTGCACCTAATCGGACTGAGGAAGGGAAATGGCTGCCAGCAAGATGCCATCTTGCTGCGGAGATCTCTGGTGGTCAGGAACCATCCTGGGCCTGGTCCAACACACCTTCTGTCCATCACCCAAGCTCGGGGAACTTTAGACCAGTGGGATGCCCTCTGGATGCTTTGGACAAAAATCAAGAGCTGGGAGTTCACCCTCTGGAAGGGCAGTGAAGGTGAGGACATTTGCAATGGCTTGTAGCTGGAGGAGAAGTTCCATCTCTTTGTTATAGAAGGAAGACATTCGGCCTATTTAAGTCTGTACCAGCCTTCAAAACAATCCCACCATCTCCCCATTTGTTTCCCTGCAACCTATTGCATCTCTATGGAACTCTGGTTAGGCCATGTTCAGAGCATTGCGTGCAATTCTGGTCACCTCACTATAGGAAGGATGTCGAGGCTTTAGAGAGGGTGCAGAAGAGGTTCACCCGGACGCTGCCTGGGTTAGAGGGCATGTGCTATCAGGAGGCTGGACAAACTTGGGCTCTTTTCTCTGGAGCAGGGGAGGCTGACGGGTGATCTGTTGGAAGTGTATAAAATTATGAGGGGCATAGACAGGGTGGACAAGCAATATCTTTTTCCCATTATTGAGACATCCAATACCAGAGGGTATGCACTTAAGGTGAGGGGGGTAGGTTCAGAAGAGACGCGAGGGGTACGTTTTTTACTCAGAGAGTGGTGGATGCCTGGAACGCATTGCCTGATAGGGTGGTGGAGGCAAATTCATTGGGGGCATTTAAGAGGGGCTTGGATGGGCACATGAATGAGAGGAAAATAGAGGGATATGGGTATTCTGTAGGTGGGAGGGATTAGCTATGTCGGCACAACATGGTGGGCCGAAGGGCCTGTCCTGTGCTGTACTGTTCTATGTTCCATGTTCTATTCTCTCTCACAGACTCATTAACTCAACCCTGGTTCCCCTGCCACCCAGTTACATTAAGGGTAATTTACAGCAGCCGCTTGGTCCACCAGCAGCTCGTTGGGATGTGGGAGGGAACTGGAGCACCCTGGGGAAACCCCCGTAGTTGCAAGGACCATCTACAGTGGCCAATCAACCTCCCAACCCGCACGTCTTTGGAATGTGGGAGGAAACCAGAGCACCTGGGGGAAACCCACGCAGTCACAGGGAGAACGTGCAAGCTCTACACAGACAGTGCCTGAGGTCAGGATCGAACCTGGGTCGTTAGAGCTACAAGGCAGCGGCTTTACTGGCTGTGCCACTGTGCCGTCCTGGTTCCCCTGTCCATCACTGCATCACTGAAAGCTACACTTTCAACCATCAAATGAGGCCAGGCCCGGTGTGAACGTCTCTGCAGTCCCTGGGCTTTGCTCTGTTAAACGCACAGACAGTTCGTTGGGCATCGCAGGAGTGGCTGCTGTTTGTGCGTCGAGGCTGGGGAATGGAGGCAGAAAGCAGGAAATAGGACCTTCCACCTTCCTCTGGGACAAGTCAAGGTTGTAGCATTCCAGAACCCACAGGTGGCTGCACGGTGGATCTGAGCCTTCAGGCAGTTACCATTATCACCTGACCTACAGCCTACATCAGGCCCACTCAACCTTTGCTCAATCATGCCATTAACATTTCCTGGACACATAGAGCCTTGCAGGCAGGGGGAAGATTAAGATTGTGCGCAAGTGGGCCGTGTGCCAATTTAACCTTCCCCCCCTGCTCAGAACATCCTCAGCAACTTCTTGGCCCGACCTCTTCTCCCACAGAGGACCATGGCAGAACGTTCATAGAGTTACACAGCACAGAAACAGGCCCTTCGGCCCAACAAGTCTGCTCTGATCATCAACCACCCACTTAAACAGGAGGGACAATCTACAGCGGCCAATTAACTTCCCGACCTGCACATCTTTGGGTGTGGGAGGGAACCAGAGCACCCAGGGTGGGGGGGGGGGGGGGGGGTGGTGGGGGTGGAAACCCACATCCCTGTGTCACAGGGAGAATGTGCAAACTCCACACAGGCAGTGCCCGAGGTCAGGATCGAACCCAGGTCTCACAGGCCCTTCGGCCCTCCATGTTGTGCCAACCTTCAAACCACTCCGAAGACTATCTAACCCCTTCCTCCCACATATCCTTCTATCTTAAATTCCTCCATATGCTTATCTAACAACCTCTTGAACTTGACCAACGTATCAGCCTCCACCACCACCCCAGGCAGGGCATTCCATGCACCAACCACTCTCTGGGTGAAAAACCTGCCCCTCAGATCCCTTTTAAATTATTCCCCTCTCACCTTGAACCTTAGCCCTCCAGTTTTAGACTCCACTACCCTGGGAAAAAGACTGTGGTTATCTCTGCCCCTCATGATCTTATAAACCTCTATAAGGTCACCCCTCAGCCTCCTTCACTCCAGGGAAAACAGTCCCGGCCTATCCAGTCCCTCCTTATAACTCAAGCCCTCCAGTCCCGGCAACATCCTTGTAAACCTTTTCTGCACCCTCTCTAGCTTAATCACACCCTTCCTATAGCACCACCATGCCACCTCAATTAATTTAGTAGATCCACATTAGTTTAGCAAGAAATGCCAGCATTTTACATCTCAGTATAGTTTGGGCCCTGTTGCAATTAAAGGCCCAGGAATTCCAATGAAATATATAGTAACGACCCAACTAGGTTGGGAAGGAAAAGGGCCTTGATTCAACTTCAAGCCCAAACTATGTTCAGTTGTGTTATTAGATCTATAAACCTTCTTTCGAAATGTCAATGCAATATCTGTATGTGTGATGTGGCTCTATTATCACATACAAGCAGATGTTTGGTGCATTTATTCCTCGAGTGGAAGTCTGTTTTACCTTTAGAGCTGATCGCCTGAATGGCTGTGAAGGGGAAATCAGGCCTGGTCCTGTTATCCCGCAGAACGATCCATCAGCTGCACAAACTCCTGATCCCCAATCAGAAGCTCGTAGTTTTCACACTTAGGAAAATCGTTTCAGTATGAAGCATTGCAGGAATTCAATGGGACTCTCCAGGCATTGATAAAGTGTTGAAGATTTCTCTGAGACTCTTAGTCAGTGAGTCAATAGGGGCTTTTAAGGCTCAGGAGAGAAACACTTTGGGGTGGAATGTGTCAAACTCATGGGACTATGTTAGACAGGCTCCGGAATAAACCAGTTCAAATACAGTTCTCAATTTATAAATTATAGGAATCTCTGTCATTTAAAAAAATATTAAAAACACTAAAATTAGCCTTCAGATATGCATCGGAGCTGGCACTCTGTGGGCTAAAGCTATACAGATGCGAGTCGGACGGGTTCAGAGTCTCTACTGGGAATGAGTAGATGATCTTTCCCAGTCTCCAAACAAGGACAAATGAAGAAAAGCTCCACTTTCTCACAGTTACCACGTGCTGATTTTATCCGTTCAGATATAACCCGTCAGGAGGCCTTTGAGTTGCTTTTGTTTATGACTCAAGACTCTGCCAGCACTGGGCCATCACTGGGCCTCAACTGCACTTGCATGACTTCACAACCATATTGGACAACTGCTCCACCTTGGCCTGCCGTCCAACGTAGTAGAGGATGGTCAGGGGCTCGAGGAGCTTGGGGACACAGCAAGGTGATGCAGACGCTCCGGGGTTGTGCATATTGTACAAACTCAGGACCTGTGGAGGGGAGGAGAGAGGTGGCAACATGGTTAGTTTTATATGTTTATGCACACAGAGTAGTGCAGCACAGGAGCAGGCCCTTCGGCCCACCATGTCCATGCCGGCCTTTTGCCCACCTACACTGATCCCCACAATAGGACCATATCCTTCCATGCTTTGCCTATCAAAGTGTCTGTATCAATTCCCCAAACGTAGTAATTGTATCGGATTCTACCACATCCTCTGGCAGCGCGTTCCAGATATCAGTGTGTGTGTGTGTGTGTGTGTGTGTGTGTGTGTGTGTGTGTGTGTGTGTGTGTGTGTGAGAGAGAGAGAGTGTGTGTGTGTGTGTGAGAGACTGTGTCTGAGTGTGAGTGTGTATCTGAGAGAGTGTGTGTGTGAGTGCGTGAGAGTGTGTGAGTGTGTGTGAGATAAAACGTGTGTGTGAGAGTGCGTGAGAGTGTGAGTGTGTGATGGTGCATGAGAGAGTGAGCGTGTATGTTTTTGTGAGTGCATGAGAGAGTGAGTGTGTGTGTGAGTGTGTGTGTGTGAGGGTGTGTGAGAGTATGCGTGAGTGTGTGTGTGTGTGTGAGAGTGTGTGTGAGAGTGCATGAGAGTGTGTGTGAGTGTGCGTGGGAGAGTGCATGAGAATGTGAGTGTGTGAGTTTGTGTGAAAAAGATGGGCAAACACAGGGCTCGATGTTCCTCGATACATCATTACTGCACTTTTGTTACATTAAACTAATCAGGAACACTGATCACTCACCAGCAGTGCACTATTCTGGTCCCAATCATTACTGACAGGATACAGGCTCACTGGACAATAAACCTTTATCCCAGCCCAAAGAGCAAATTAATTTCAAAACGGTAACTCCGTGTTAATTTTCAGCTTTTATCCCTCATGTGGAGTGGCCTTGGTGTAATGGGGTGCACAGCTGGGAGAGGTAATTAGGGATACTGGCCTGTGTCTGAGGTGGTATGGATGCCCAGTCAGACCCAATGGAGTGCCAGTTGTCAGCACACGATACCACTGGATGTCCGGCACCCAGGTGTCTGCCCCTGGACCTGGCCAAGGTGGCCATTCACGGGTCCCGGCGGTGGGCAGTTGGGAGTTCTGCCCCAGCTGATTGCCTGCCCCCTTTTCCGGGGTTATGTCTGTGCCCGTGTGTCCCTGGAGAAGGAGCATTGTATCCACAGGTACAGTGGGGGATTCCAGGGACCGGTGGGTGCCTCAGGGGCTCGACTGCATTCTGGATCGTGATGACCATGTTATAATTTGAAACTGTAAATAGTGTGAATCGTGGAGCAGTGTAAATGTGATTCTGTAATCACTGAATTAATGTCCTTTGGAAAAGGAAACAAGAAGAAAAAAAAAGGATTACCCTGGAAAAGGAGGAGATGCCCAGCTAAATTTGGGTCCAATCATATGAGTGGAGGCTTTACCTGGGCTATCCCTGCCTTGGGAATGTGTTACAGGACAGTGTAGAAGGAGCTTCACTCTGTATCTACTACAGGCTGTCTCTGCCCTGGGAGTGTGTGATGGGACAGTGCGCAGAAGAATTACGTCTACAGCAATGCATAGAACAGTACAGCACAGGAACAGGCCCTTCACCCCACGATGTTGTGCTGAACTAACTAAACTAATGATTAAACAGCTAACTAACCTAGAGAAATAAAGGACTGCAGATGCTGAAATCGAGATGAAAAACACAATGATGCTGGAGGAACTCAGCAGGCCAGGCAGCATCCGTGGAGAAAAGCAGGCGGTCAACGTTTCGGGTCAGGACCCTTCTTCAGGACTCAAGATAGGAAAAGAGGAAGCCCAATAAGCCCCTTTTCCTATCTTCAGTCCTGAGGAAGGGTCCTGGCCCGAAAAGTTGACCACCTGTTTTTCTCCACGGATGCTGCCTGGCCTGCTGAGTTCCTCCAGCATCGTCGTGTTTTTCACCTAACTAACCTAATCCCTTCTGCTGACGCAACGTCCATATCCCTCCATTCTCTGCACATTCATGCACCTATCTGAGAGCCTTTTAAACCTCTCCGTAGTATCTACCTCCACCACCACCCCTGGCAGCACATTCCTGGCACCGACCACTCTCTGTGTAAAAAACAACTTGCCCTGCACATCTCCTTTGAACTTACCCCCCTCACCTTAAATGCACGCCCTCTAAATGTATTAGAAGACTATGTGACGGGACAGTGTAGAGGGAACATCACTCTGTAACTAACCTGTGCTGTCCCTGCCCTGGGAATGAGTGACGGGACAGTGTAGAGGGAGCGTCACTCTGTATCCAACCTGTTCTGTCCTTGCCGTGGGAAGTTGTCACAATCTGAAAGTAAAGCTGCCCATTCTGCAGTGTAATCCACCTCCCCCTGCCTCCTGGTGGAGGGTCAGGTGAAGACTCTGTGGACAGCCACTGTTAGTGGTTCAAGGACAGGCAGCCACCACAGATGGGTTGGTGTGGGCAAGCTGAACGCCTGCCCCCCTCTTCACACGGGAAGCCCCATCAGGACTTTCAGCGAGAAGCAAGGAAATCCCCAGCCAAGCAGATCTTGGAAGATGAAGGCTGAGAAATCTCCCCTGGTTTCCGGTGTGGGGAAGCCCAGCCTGCTCAGTGTCGGGGAATCTGATCTCCAACTGCAGTCAGCACACTGACCAGAAGGTAGAGGGTCTGGTCAGCGGTTGGCAGAGGTGGGAGCACAACATCCTGTCACCCAATCCGCCAGAACAAAGACGTCAGGGTTCAGCAGGACATTCAGTTTCTCCATTACACGGGTGGGCTGAGAGAAGTACGTGGGCCGTCAGCTTCACTGGTGGGACGTGTGTGTGTGTGCATGTAAACTGATGTCAGTATGGTATCTGCAACGATGTGCACACACGTGTTTGTACCACTTTGTGTGTGTGTGAGTGTGGACATGTGTATATGCCTGTGTGTGCATGCACACAGGCATGTAGACATGCTTGAGTATGTTCCCATGTGTATGTGCATGTGCATTTGTGTATGTGCACCAGTAGGAGTGTGTGTATGTTCGAGCGTGTGTGCAAAGGAGGGAGTGTGTGTGTGCGCAAGAGAGAGTGTGTGTGTGTGCGAGAGAGAGGGTGTGTGTGTGTTTGTTAGTGTGTGAGAGAGTATCTGTAAGTGAATACGTGTGTGCGAGAGTGTGTAAGAAAGTGTGTGTCCTATAGTATGTGGGTATGTGTGTGTGAGAGAGAGAGAGGGAGAGAGAGAGGGTGTGCACGTGAGAGAATGCATGTATGAGAGTGTGAGAGAGAGAGAGCGAGAGAGAGAGAGAGAGAGAGAGAGAGAGAGAGAGAGAGAGAGAGAGAGAAAGAGAGAGAGTGTAACCCTGCAAGGTGTACATGGGCCCCTGTGCACTAGGTACCTATCTTGGGGTACAGTGTCACCATCAGTGACCCGTCTTACCACTGTGAACTACATCCCACTCCCTCCCTCCGTCAGGTTCCGACAAAACAGAATTCCCAACCCGACCTAATCATTCCTAACTGAACAATTCAGCGGCTCAGTTCTGCTCTCCATGACCACATCTGCTACCCAGCACCCAGCCACTTACAGGATGAATCAACAGGGGGAGTTCCAGCTGTGACACAACTTCTCTTTAATGGCTGCTGCTCACAGCGAGCCCCATGTGCTCACCATTGATCAGTGCTTTAGGTTTCAGGATGAGTGTTGGACTCCTCCCAAGAACACCACGCCTGTTTACAGTTTCACAGCGGGATAAGGAGGCTCCCTCAAAGGATTCTAAGGGATAGGATTTATGAACACCTTGAGAATCATGGACTGATTAGGGACAGCCAGCATGGCTTTGTGAAGGGAAGATCTTGCCTCACAAGCCTGATAGAGTTCTTTGAGGAGGTGACGAGGAATATTGATGAGGGCAGTGTGGTGGATGTGGTTTACATGGATTTTAGTAAGGCATTTGATAAGGTTCCTCATGGTAGGCTTCTTCAGAAGGTCAGAGGCCGAGGGATCCAAGGAAGCTTGGCTGTGTGGATTAGGAATTGGCTTGCATGTAGAAAGCAGAGGGTTGTGGTGGAAGGAGTGCCCTCGGATTGGAAGGCAGTGACTAGTGGTGTCCCGCAGGGATCGGTTCTGGGACCTCTACTTTTTGTGATATTTATAGATGACTTAGATGAGGGGGTGGAGGGCTGGGTTAGTAAGTTTGCGGACGACACTAAGATAGGCGGTGTTGTGGATAGTGTGGAGGGCTGTCGGAGCTTACAGAGGGATATTGATAGGATGCAGAGCTGGGCTGACAAGTGGCAGATGGAGTTCAATCCGGAGAAGTGTGAGGTGTTACACTTTGGAAGGACAAACTCCAGGGCAGAGTACAGGGTAAACGGCAAGGTACTTGGCAGTGTGGAGGAGCAGAGGGATCTGGGGGTTCATATTCACAGTTCATTGAAAGTTGCCTCACAGGTGGAAAGAGCAGTTAAGAAGGCCAATGAGATGTTGGCTTTCATAAATCGCGGGATTGAGTTTAAGAGCCGCGAGGTTATGATGCAGCTTTACAAAACTCTAGTTAGGCCACACTTAGAGTACTGTGTTCAGTTCTGGTCGCCTCATTATAGGAAGGATGTGGAGGCATTGGAGAGGGTGCAGAGGGGATTTACCAGGATGCTGCCTGGATTGGAGAGTATTGAATATGAGGAGAGGCTTAAGGTGCTAGGGCTTTATTCACTGGAAAGGAGGAGGATGAGAGGAGACATGATAGAGGTATATAAAATATTGAGAGGAATAGATAGAGTAGACAGTTAGCGCCTCCTTCCCAGGGCACCAATGCTCAAGACGAGAGGTCATGGCTTTAAGGTTATGGGTGGGAGGTTCAGGGGAGATGTCAGAGGGAGGTTTTTCACCCAGAGAGTGGTTGGTGCATGGAATGCACTGCCTGGGGTGGTGGTGGAGGCAGATACATTGAACAGGTTCAAGAGCTTGTTGGATAGGCATATGGAGGAACGTGAGATAGAGGGATAGGCAGGAGGAAGGGGTTAGGTAGTGTGAGGGTGGTCTGATGGACGGCACGACACAGTGGGCCGAAGGGCCTGTTTTGTGCTGTATGGTTCTATGGTTCTATGGTTAAAACCATGGTTAGGGGAAGGCCTCAGTTAGTGTACTGCCCAGTACCAAACCTTACGCCACACAAAGGGGCCCCGGTGAATATACGTAATTAGCTCCTCACACTTATTAACCAAGATCATTTATGTCCTCAAACCTCTGTCCTGACTGATCCTCAAAGTGTCCAAAGATATAAACAGTGACTGGCATTCCAGAATCCTGGAGTAGACTCCAAAAATTTACAACCCTCTAATTGGTAATTGGTTTATTATTGTCACATGTATCAAGATACAGTGAAGGAGCGTTTGATGTCTCTGGCCCTGTACTCAATGGAGCTTGGAAGGATGAGGGGGGATCTCATTGAAACCTACTGAATGCTCAAAGGCCTGGATAGAGTGGACGTGGAGAAGATGTTTCCATCAGTAGGAAAGTCTTGGATCTGAGGGCACAGCCTCAGAATAAAGGGACATCCCTTTAAAACTCAGATGAGGAGGAATTTCTTCAGCCAGAGGGTGGTGAATCTGTGGAATTCGTTGCCACGGAGGTCTGTGGAAGCCAAGTCATTGGGTGTATTTAAGGCAGAGGTTGATAGGTTCTTGATTGGTGAGGGGTTATGGGGAGAAGGCAGGAGAATAGGAGTTGAGAGAAAAAAGATCAGTCATGATTGAATGGCGGAGCAGACTCGATGGACCGAATGGCCTCATTTTATGGTCTGAAAGCTTTTGTTTGCATGCCATCCAGACAGATCATTCCATACCTAAGTACATCAAGGTAGTACAAAAGAAAAAAAATGCAGAATGTAGTGTTATAGTTACAGAGAAAAAATGCAGTTTGAAATGACTGACTCCCTTATATGGAGACTCTGCCCCCCACACCACCCCCCCGCCCCCCCAGTTCGGGACCCTCCAGGGAGATTAAACCACTTCTGCTTCACGAGCTAGTGTGTTTGCATGAGGTATGTGGTTAAACAACCCCTCTTTAAGCAAATGACATTCCCTGCTCAGCCCCACGGATGGTGGGTGTGAGCAGAGGATGACAGCAGGCGAACAGGATTAATTCCTGCGTGCTAATCACCTTAGTGACTCTGCTAAATCGAAAGAACTGCAGCTTCAGGGAACAAATTCACCAACCGGTGTGAAATACTGACAGGTCTGGAGTTCAGGCAGACATATTGCTGGGGAATAAAAGGATTGAGGGAAGTACAGATTGCCTTTGAAAGCCAAGGAGAGGCAGAACTAATTAGTTATTTGTCATGTCCAACAAATCTGTAGAACATATCAGAGACATCTCACTCCAAACAGTTCAGACATTTACTCCGTTTATAACCTGTGCTGTACCTGCCCTTGCAGTACTCAATGGGAGAGTGTAGAGAGAGCTTTACTCTGTATTTAACTCATTCAGACCCTGCCCTTGGTGTGTTTGATAGGACAGAGTAGAAGGAGTTTTCATTCGATATCTAACCTGTGCTGTCCCTGCCCTGAGAATGCGTGACGGGACAGTGTAGAGGGAGCTTCGCCATGGATCTAACTCATGCTCTCCTTGCCCTGGGAGTGTGTGATGGGACAGTGTAGAGGCTTCAGTCTATATCTAACCTGTGCCATCCTTGCCCTGGGAGTACATGACGGCACAGTGCAGGAGTTTCACTCTACATAATTGGTGGTAACCCTGCCCCAGGAATGCGCAATGGGACGGTCTACCTAACTGGTGGTGACCCTGCCGTGAGAGTGTGTGATGGGACAGTGTAGAGGGAGCTTCACCATGGATCTAACCATGCTCTCCCTGCCCTGAGCTCTTGTACAGACACTGTGCTCCTGAAATGAGAGTGTTTGAGGAAATGCTTTATCCTGTGTTAACATCACTGTTGACAGCGCGGGTTGTAAAGTGCATCATGCGAAGAGTAATATTTGGCAGGGTGCGCGACTGTTAGTGACACTGCTGTACCTTACCATTGTATGCTGGGTATCTGTGCTCCAGATGTACGGACAGGGTCCCATGCAGAAGTTGGCCTGGTACCCCTTGGGTTCATGAATCCACTTCCAGCCCAGGTCCTTCCGAAAATCAATGTACATGGGGCGGACACAGCAGTTCTCCTCAGTGGAACTGTTGGCATGGATCAGAATAGAAAGGCTTCATCAGAGCACTCAACAAGGCAACTGCACTCACAAACCTGCTCAACCCTGAGCCTCGACATTGGGCTGGATAAATCACTCAACATTTGTGTCGCAGGTAAGACCAATCCTAACCAGTTCTGCTGGCCTGGATCCACCTGGTTCCCGTCATCTCCACAACCCAACAAACCTCACAGATTCCTGTACTCTCCAACTAAAGATGTAGAGTCATACAGCCCAAAAACAGGCCCTTTGGCCCAACTTGTCCATGCCAACCATCAAGTATCCATGTACACTCATCCCATATCCCAGCACTTGGTCCACAGCCTACAATACCCTGACCATTCAAGTGCGTGAGCAGGCGTTTTCTAACTGTTGTGAGAGTCTCTGCCTCCACCACCCTTCAGGCAGTGTGCTCGCGATTCCAGCCACCCTCTGGGTGAAATAATTCCTCCTCAGATCCCATCTAAACCTCTTACACTTTACCCTAAACCCAGACCCTTTAGATACCTCTGCTTTGGAGGACAGATTCCGACTGTCAACCCTGTCTGTACCCCTCCTCATTTTTGTACACCTCGACCAGATCCCCTCTCAGCCTCTTCTGCTCCAAGGAAAGTAAGCCTGACATATCCAGTCTCGCCTTATAACTGAAACCTTCCATCCCGCATAACATCCCGGTGGATCACCTCTGCACCCTCTCCAGTGCAATCATGTCCTTTTTTTTAATTATATAAACATTTATTCACTAACAGCACTACAAAAAGACAACCAGTCAATACACTACATCTAATACAGAAAAGAAACTAAGCAACGACATACTACAGTAGAGAATGCAAACTAATACTAATGAAACACACACGCAACACTACATCCGTTAACACAACACGCAACACTTCAAATAAGGGTCGCGTTTGTACCGTCCACGACACACGCGATCCCCTGAGGGGCCCACCGAGCATGGAGCTCAGCCAGGGTGCCCGCGGAAACCAGGTGCTCCCTCTCTAAACACACCCGCGTGCGCACGTAAGCACGTAAGACAGGCAGGCAGGCAGACCAGCTGGTACCGTCGGCCGCCCACCGCCGCGTCCCGTGGATGACCAGCTTGGCCAGGCCCAGCAGAAGACCCACCAGGAGATCCTCCGTACGCCCCGCCCCGCGCCGCACTGGGTGCCCATAAACCAACAGCGTCAGGCTGAAGTGCAGCCAGAACTTGAGCAGCAGCCCCTTTAGATATGCAAAGAGGGGCTGCAACCTCTCGCACTCTACGTACGCGTGGTACACCGCCTCCTCCTGGCCACAGAAGTGACAGATGGCCGAGGTGTCGGTGAACTGGCTCAAAAATCGGTTGCACGGCACAGCCCGGTGCAACACCCTCCACCCCAGGTCCCTGATGTACAGCGGGAGGACTCCCGTGTAGAGAGACCTCCACCGGGGACCACCCTCGCCACCTGCCGGCAAGACAGACTGCCACAGCGTGTCCGGCTGGCAGAGCAGGGTGAGGAAGTGAAAAGTGTGCAGGAGCGGCCTGTACAAGAAATGCCTCAGCGCCTTGTGGAACGGCACCTTCGGTGTGTCCTCCAGGCGGCTCAGGTCGTGTCGCGCTGCCTCCTGCGAGAGACGCCGGGCCCTGGGCCCGACCAGCAACTCCGGCAGGGCGGGCACCGGTGCAGCCAGGACCCCCCACCCCCCCCTCCGGCGCCCGCCGCAACCAGAGGGGGAGTGGCCACGCGCTCGCCACACAACACCACGCCCCACACCCGCATCAGATCCCAGTAGAACCCGGGCAGCTCCCACAGAGTGGCACGGCCGCCGCCCGCCGCCAGGAGACGCGCCCCCTCCTGGAGGCAGCGTCCCCAGCTGAGGAAATAGGTGGCCAGCGCATGCTACCACGGGGGGTGCTCGGTATACAGGTATCTCTGCAGCGCCCGGAGGCGGAGGGCCGCCAGCTGGGTACGCACGCACACCAGCGACTGACCCCCCCTCCGCCAATGGCAGACTCAGAACCGCCGCAGAGACCCAGTGCCTCCGGCCGCCCCAGAAGAAGTCCGTCAACCTCCTCTGGGTGGTGGCGACAAAGACATTGGGCGGCACCAGGGTGGCCAGCCGGTACCACAGCATGGAGGCCACCAGCTGGTTGATGACCAGCGCCCTGCCCCGGTACGAGATCGCCCGGAGCAGACCTGACCAGCGCCCCAGCCGGGCGGAGACATCATGTCCTTCCTATAGTGTGACAACCAGACCTGCACACAGAGGTCCAGCTGTGGCCCAACCTATGATTTACACAGTTGTACCATAACTTCCCTGCTCTTGTATTCTATGCCCTGGTTAATGAAGGCAAGCATCCCTGGACAGCTTCTTCACCACCTCTGCTGCCACCTTTAGGGATCTGAATTTTAAAGTTTAATACAGCTGCAACATGACTTCCCGACTTTTATACTCAACGCCCTGGCTGATGAAGGCAAGCATGGCATACGCTTTCTGTGTCACCCTATCTACCTTCTGGTGCTACTTCTAGGGAGCTATGGAGTTGCTCCATATGGTTCTAACTGGATAGCAGAGACAGAAGGGCTGAATGGCTTCCCAGGTCAGGGGTTGGAGCAGAGGAGGTCAGCCAGGAGATGGATTAAGTAATGGGCCACCATATCAGGAGGTTTCACCTACGAGAAGCAGTAGTCAGTGTTGACGTTGCGCTTTCTTCGGCTGTGTGTCTCTGCCCTGGTGGTTGGGGTGGACATGATGAGGATGTGCGGCACCTTCTGGCTCCTCTGGGAGAGAGCCGCCATATCTCCCCGCGCCGATCCTGTGGTTCAAACGGAAGGAGTTAAAGGCCATGACGGGACCCCACCGAGACAAGCCCGCCCCCTGCATCAACCACCCAGTCCACCGACATCCCCCTGCTCAGACCCTTCTCTCTCCTGCCCATCCCCACTGACTAATGCACAGTGAACCTTCAGCAGGCACTGGCCCGTACCAAAACCTTGAATTGTTCAAATCCCAGAGCAAAGTTAAAAGTTTATATATAGAATAACAGATACCCAGAGGTGAGTTACAGGCTGGCATTTACTCCAGTAGTCCATGGGTTTTTATATATATATAGAATAACAGAAACCTGGGAGTGAGGAATGGCTGGAATCTAATCAAGTGGTTCAGGTATTTACATATATATATATAATAACAGGTGCCCAGAAGTGAGTTACAGCCTGGAATCTAATCAAGAGTTCGGGTGTTTATATATAGATTAACAGATACCCAGGGGTGAGTTACAGGCTGGAATTTAATCCAGGAGTTCAGGTAATTTGTATATCGAATAACATGACTGGGAGTGAGTTACAGGCTGAGATCTAATCCGAGGGTTCGGGGGTTTATATACAGAATAACAATAATCCAGGAGTGAGTTATATGCTGGGATCTGATCCAGGGGTTCGGGGGGGTTTGCTTTAGGGTAGCAAAGCAGATACGGTCTGGGATCTAACTGAGGAGTAATGATGAGGTGGTCCCTGGGTTGTGGGGAGTTTATAGATAGAATGCTAACAACCCTCTCCAATAAGCCAACAAAATAGTCCAACTGCCTTAATATTGGCTGATTTTATTGGACAAGTCCCACAGCCCTGAATGTCACAGCACATTATGCTTCCTAGTTTGTATTATCTACCTACTTAATCCCCTTAACCCATTTGACTGGACAACTTATCCCCATCGCAACCCTGGCCTCACCCTCTCACAGATATTCCCCTTTCCCTTTCACCCTCCCACCCCCTTAAAACTACCTTCTCTTTTATCTCTCTTCCCCAGTTCTGATGAAGAGACTTTGGCCAGGAACATTAACTCTGTTTCTCTTTCCACAGATGCTGCCTGACCTGCTGAGTGTTTCCAGCACTCAATGTTTTATTTCAGGTTTCCAGTATCTGCAGTATTTTTTGTTTCAATATAGTCCTCACCCCTTATTCAGTGGATGACGGGTATTTTCCAGACACCCACTGTTGGAGGAAGAGATGATTGGAAAGATAAAATAACATTTTAATTCTGGTAACATTGCAATGAAGACAGGGTGGTATCATTACCGAAAAATTTTAGCTGGAGATTTTTTCTTTCTTTGGAAGCACCGGCTTCACACGGGCAATGGACGCTGATCTTCAGCTGCTGGTCGGTCACTGCAAGGAAACAAACCATGAGGTGGACGGGCTTTTCCCCCCAAGAAAGATTCATCCTGACTTGCTGGCACACTGCTTTTGACTCGAAGACCGGAGCCTACCTTGAGAGGTGTCAGGGTGCAGACTACATTCAGGTTGGACCACACCTAGTGACACACCACGGGGATTACCAGCTCTAGCTGAGCACTTTCAAGGAGTCATAGAGCCATACAGTATGGAAAGAGGCCCTTCAGCCCACTGATTCCGTGCTGAGCATCCATCATCCATTTACACTAATCCCAATTTATTAATTCTATGTTCCCATCAACTCCCCCCAGATTCTACCACCCATTTACACACTCAGAGCAACTTACAGTGGCTGATTAACCTAATAACTCTTCTGAACATACGTCCAGCCATTCCACTGGGTCAGAAATACCATTTCCCATGTTTTTATGACTCACACACAACAGAAGTGAACAAACGTACCTATTTTTCATGGCCCACTACCAATTCTTTTCATATCAGTCTCCAACTCCTGGTGACAGTAGGTTGGCAACCCGACAGGGAGACCTCAGTAGCTAATGCCGCAGTGCTTACACCAGAGTGTGGACATGAGCGCTTCTCCGATGAGCTTAATCAGCAGCTTTTCAAAACCACACCACAATCTAAGATAAACTACGTATCTCCTTCAATCATTTCTTGGCCTCAGGGGGAACAAGTTACCAACACTACAGATGAAATCACCAGGACCTGAAAATTAATCTCCAAAATCCTGTACAAATAATTATCTGGGCTTAAAAAAAACATTCAACACAATTTAAAAAATGCAAATGTTGGGGAAAGAAGCTGAAGGCCTGGCCTTCAATATTGGAGTGACTGATCGTGAAGTCTCTCTTCATTTTCCAATTGGTTTCGAGAAAGCAGGGCGCTGAAATGATGGGCGTGTTGGGCAACCAATGGCAAGAGCATTGGGCAGGGCAGTTGGAAGGTGATCAATCTCCTAGGGTGATATCTATCCAGAAGGGCAACCATAACTCAAAATGGAATGGACTTCTCTCAAAAGCAGCTGATGAATGACTCGGGAGGCAGTGTTTAAAGGTCTGTTTCCTTCAGTGAGGAACAGACCAGTTGAATACACCTGGTCTTTCAAACCCTTGAATGTAGACTCAGACACTGACCTTCCACAGAAGCAAATGAATCTTCCTTTTCTGGAACTCACTAATATTCCAGGTGACCCTGATCAACATCACCCAGTGTTGGCCAAACAGCTTTGGTCTTCAAATTCAGCGGACCCAGGTTTCCTACCTTGGCGATAAGCGTGGGGCGAGGATTGAACCCAAGACTTTCATGGCACAGTCCTTTGCTCACTCCCGCATCTGAATAAACCCTCAAGGTTACCATTTATAGACCAGAAAAAGAAACAAATTTGTGTTTCTGTGGCTCCCTCCACAATCTCAGGACGTCCCAAGGTACTTTACAGAAATGAGTCGGTTCTACAATGCAGTTGTAAGGTAGGAGGTGTGACTGGCACTTTAAGTGCAGCAAGATCCCACAAGCAGCATTCTGATAATGAACAGGTGACTAGCTGGCCCGTTCCAATGGCGTTGTTTGTGGAATCAGTAATGGCCCGGAAACTGAGGAGATGTGCCGTCTCTTCCTCAGGATGGTGGCACCTCTGACACTGGCCCACAGCTTAGTGTGGGATGAGGGGGTTCGCCCGATGTTTAAGGTGCAGGAGTAAGTGTGAGCCCATGGGGAGTCTGAGGGGTTCACTGAGAATGCATCGCCTTGACATAACGGAAGACAGCACCTCTGGCAGTGCAGCACTCCCTCTGCTCCGCACCAACTGGGATCTGATCTGACCATCTCCTCTGGGGCAAATCCCGGGGTCCAGTATTCCTGAACAACTAACCCCGCTGGATCTGAGATTGTGAAATATCAAAGTGGAAGTTAGATGCTAAAGGAAATGTATGAGACATTTTAAAGAGAGTGGTGGGTGCCTGGAACGTGCTGCCAGGGGAGGTGGTGGAAGCAGATACAACGGCAAGGTTTAAGAGGCATTTAGACAGGCACAGGGAATGGAAGGATATGGACAGTGTGCAGGCAGTTGGGATTAGTTTAGATTGGTTGGTTCAGACACGGGTGGACTGAAGGGCTGTACTGTTCATGTACTGGACACAAAGCAGAGGACCTGTGCCCAAAGTCCTGGCCAATGGAAAATCCCCGTCAACACCAATAACATTCTAACCACCACACTGCCAATAGCAGGAGCTTGCTGTGTACAAACTGGCTTTGCTACATTACACTCGAAAAGGACTCATTAGCCGCAAAAACTCTTGGGAGGTCCCTTGGTTATGAAAGGTACTACAAGAATGCAGGTTTGTTCACATGGATTAGACAAGGACTAAAGCTCCCTCTACATCATCTCATCAAATACTTGGAGGGCAGATATATCTGGACTAGATCTCAGTACGGTGACTCCTCTACCATAACAGATGCAAGTAATTTGAATGTAACTATGCTCACTCATCGCATGGAGAAATCAGCATACTTATATCAGAAGTTTGTTTCCTTTGTTTTCTGATTAAGTTGACTTTGTTGGTCATATAGTAGTCACTAGCTATGATACACAATCATGACTCCAACTCACCAGTAGTCACCCTACAATTTCTTTTAAAAGTAACACCCAAAGTGCTGGAGGAACTCAGCAGGTCAGGCAGCATCTACGGAGGGAAATGGACAGTCGACGTTTTGGGTCAAGACCCTTCATCTGGACTTGCTCCAAATTCCAGCATCTGCCTTCCCTCGTGTCTCCATTTTACTGTGAAGTCTCTTCAAGGTGCGCGACTTTGAAGAAGTTTTCCTTCTCTCTTCGAAGGGAGCTCTGCTCTCTGCGCCTCTCCAGCTTTCCCACCGTGTGCCAATCCAGATGAAGGGTCTCGACCTGAAACGCCGACTGTTCATCTCCCTCCGCAGATGCTGCCTGACCCGCTGAGTTCCTCCAGCATCTCATGTATTGCTCCAGATTCCAGCATCTGCAGTCCCTTGTGTCTCAATTTTTAAATGCACTCCATTGACTGGGAACTCCATGGGCAGGAACGAAGCAGTAGAAATGCAAGTCTTTCTATCTGAAAATGGGAGTTGACTGGTAACCATCTTACCTTTATCTGTCACCCATCTTTTCACTGTCGTTGTCACATCAAACGAGACCCACTCATCATTGCCCCTGGTCTTCAGGAGACGATTGTCCAGATACATGCTGACGTTTGAATGGTTCTGAGGTAAACAGTAAATGCATATTATTTAAATCATTGTCTCAAATGTCCCAGTCAGACAATGCCAGGTTAATCATGCTTTACAGAGGCTCTACTATATGTGCACAGTGGAGGTGCTGCCTCCACAGAGACCTGGTTCAATCCTGACCTCCGGTGCTGTCTGCGTGGAGTTTGCACATTCTCCCTGTGACCGGGTGGGTTTACCCTGGGTGCTTCAGTTTCCTCTGACATCCCAAAGACGTGCAGGTTGATAGGTTTATTGGCCACTGTGAATTACCCCTAGTGTGTAGGGGAGTGGTAGAATATAGGGAATTGATGAGAATGTGGGATTGATGTAGGATCAGTGCTGATGGTCAGTGCAGACATGATGGGCCAAAGGGCCTGTTTCTGTGCTGTATCTCTCCATGACTCAATAACCCAAATAATCTAATCCAGTTGGGCACAGGAGGCCAAGTAACTGAACATACCTAGACGTAAAACACATTGAGAGAGATTGCAACAGAGCCATGAACATACGGAATGACGGGCAGGCTCAAAGGGTCTACCTACTCCTGCTCCTATTTTCTCCACTTTCCTCTTCAGCCTAACAAGATGCTTCTGAAAATATTATTCCTTGGGATAGTTGTGAGAAAAAATGATTTCAACTGTGACTGAGTCCTGACAAGGAGAGCAGCAGTGTAAAACAGAACATAGAACACTACAGCACAGTACAGGCCCTTCTGCCCACAATGTTGTGCCGACATTTTATCCTGTTCTAAGATCTATCTAACCCTTCCCTCCCACATAGGCCCCCATTTCTCTATCATTCATATTTTTCAGGGACAGAGAGTTATGGAGCCATAGAGTTGTACAGCAGAGTGACAGGCCCTTCGACCTATCTCTCCTCTCCGATCATCAAACACCCACCTATACCAATCCCATTTACCCGTACGTGGTCCGTACCTTGGCGGAGCTCTGGGGAAAGCATGGGGAAAGAGACAGAGGTCAACGTTGGGGCAGATGACCAAATGGTTTCGAGGAGGGTCAGGAAAAGGAGGGAACTCCTGGTCCCAGGGTCTTGGTGGATGAAAGCACAGCCGGCAGTGGGTGAGTAAATAAAACTTTACACTTCACTGTTTGTTTTATCACCCTCTGACAATCCCATTAACAGGAGGACCTGAACAACTTATCCCCAAGGCAACCCTGGCCTCACACCATCACAGATTCCCTTTGTTCTATCCATCTCTCCTGCCGCATTCTTAGCAACTTATTGTTCTCTCATTCCCAATTCTGTCAAAAGAGTCTTCAGTGTGAAACATTAACTCTGTTTCTCTCCACAGATGCTGCCTGACCTGATGAGTCTGTCCAGCATTTGCTGATTTTAATTAAACCTCGGGGTGAATGACAGGCAAGAATTGGAGGAGTGCAGAGGTCTCAAAGGGAGGTTTCAGGGATACAGAGGGGTGAGATTATGCAGGGATTCTGAACATAAGGATGAAGGTTTCAATAAGAAGTGATTAACTGGGAGCATCAAACATAGAGGCGATGGATGAACAGAATCTGGTTCGAGTCTTGGATGGAGAGTAGATCAAGGAATCAAGTAATAGTTAAGAAGTGGTTTGAGGGAGGTTGCCATACATATATAAATGCCAACATTCAGCCCAATTCATCCACTTTGTAAAATTTAATGATCTCAGGGCTCCTGTTGGTCAAAACCCCACTGATCTCCTCCACACATCAATGAGATGTTCACGGCACAGTAGCACAGCAGGTAGTGCAGCTTCCTCACGGCTGTAGAGACCCGTGTTTGGTCCTGACCTCCGGCACTGTCAAGGCAGAGTTCGCACGTTGACCGCGTGGGTTTCCTCCGGGTGCTCCGGTTTCTTCCCAGAGCCCAAAAATCCCAAAAGGTTGGTGGGTTAATTGGAAGCTGTAAATTGCCCGAGTGCAGGTGAGAGGTAGAATCTGGGGGCAGTTGGTGGGAATGTGGGGAGAATAAAATGGGATTAGTGTAAAATGGGAGGTTGGCAGTCAACAGGGACCAGAGGGGCTGAAGGGCCTGTTTCCATGCTATATGACCCTATGATTCTAAGACATACACAGACACATTCCCTCATAATTTCTTCCAAATGAATAAAGTGATCTTGCATCTCAACCAAAAAGCGAGGTGCTGGAGGAACTCAGCAGGTCGAGCAGGATCTGTGGGGGAAATGGACAGTCGACGTTTCGGGTCGAGACACTTCATCACATCCAGATGAAGGATCTTGATCTGAAACGTCAACTGTCCATTTCCCCCACACAGATGCTGCTCGACCAGCTGAGTTCCTCCAGCAGATTGTTTGTGGCTCCAGGTTCCAGCATCTCCAGTCTCTTGTGTCTCCATTTTGCATCATGACCAGTTTATCTACCTCAGTTACTCATAAAGGCATCCTTCCCCCAAGTCTTGAAAGCATTCCAGTCTTATTAGCTGAAGAGAAAAAAAGCAGCCTGTAGATCCAGCTGCAGAACTCACCAACACCTGGCTAACGAAACAAAGGATTAAGTGACTTCCAGGACAATGAAGTGCTCTCCAACCAAGTGAAAGTATCTGGTCATGATCGGAATTCAGGAAACAAGGTGGGGAAATGTGCACAGCAAGCTCCCATAGACAGCCACGTGATAATGATCAGATCAGTTAATTTACTGATGTTGTTAATTTATTGAAGTGTAAATATTAGCTGGACCAGCTTTCAAAAGAAGGAAGAATTAACTACAAGATGGCATCTCTGAGAGTATGGCAGTTCCTCAGCCCTACATAAGAGTCATCCTAGGTGTCTCGAAACACACTTTACTCTGTACTGTTATTGTTTTTACCTGTACTACATCAATGCACTCTGTACTAACCCAATGTAACTGCACAGTGTAATGAATTGACCTATACAATCGGTATGCAAGACAAGTTTTTCACTGTACCTCGTACAAGTGACAATAATAAACCAATACCAGTACCAATACCCACAGCCTCCTGGAGCCAAGTTGAAAGCTGAACCACATCTGACAACACCCAACCTCCCTGACACCTCTCTCTGGAATCCTCCTCAACCCTTTCCCACAGTCGTTCCCAGCACTTCTCTGCTGACTTATTCCATAACCTCCCAGCCACAAACATTCCACAGGCTTCAGAAAATAAAATTCAGGCAATATGATGCTGAGGGAATCCTGAAGTGTTTGAAATTCCTCTGTTCGGATGAGGTGTTACACTGAGACTCCATGTACCATCTCACAAGTTTCCATAGGCTGAGCATTCAGCAACAATAAAGGTCTATTTCCTCTATTTTCAACAATAAAGGCCTATTTACCTCAGTAAAACCTACTGAGTGCGTAATAGCGAAAAGTCAACAGAATCTATTTAAGAAGAGTCTTGACGAACTACAGCAAACACAACTCATGAACGAAACTGCAGCAACACCCCATTAAAATGGTGCCAGTAAAGCCACTGCCTCACAGCTCTAGAGACCCGGGTTCAATGC
This sequence comes from Pristis pectinata, assembly GCF_009764475.1. Lineage (NCBI taxonomy): Eukaryota > Metazoa > Chordata > Chondrichthyes > Rhinopristiformes > Pristidae > Pristis > Pristis pectinata. Next base: position 10,211,744 of record NC_067439.1, on the reverse strand, counting down.
CGATCTCCGGGGCTGACTGTGTGGAGTTTGCACATTCTCCCTGTCACCGCGTGGGTTTCCCCCGGGGAGCTCCAGTTTCCTCCCACACTGCAGAGACGTGCGGATTGAGAGGTTAACTGGAACGCCGTAAAAGTAGGTGAGTGATGGAATCTGGGAAAAGTCGATGGGAATGAGGGGGGGATAATGGAGAGGGATTAACATTGGATTAGTGTAAATGAGTGGCTGATGGTCGGCACGGACTCAGTGGGCCAAAGGGCCTGTTTCCGTGCTGTATATCTCTATGACTCTTAGAGGTATACAAAATCATGAGGGGCATAGGTAGGATGAGGCGTCTTTTTTCCAGGGTTGGGGAATTGAAAACTTGAGGACGTGGTTTTAAGGTCAGAGGTGAAAGGTTTAATGAGAACCTGAGGGATAACTTTTTGTTTACACACAGCGTGTGGTAGATACATGGAACCAGCTGGCAGAGGGAGTGATTGAGGCAGGTACACCAGATACATTTAAGGAGTATATGGACAGGTACAGATTACAAGAGTTTAGAGGGATATGGGCAAAATCCTGGGAAATGGGGTTATCCTGAATATACATCTTGGTCAGCATGGTGCCATATGTGCCAAAGGGCTTTTTTCCATGCTGTACAACTCTATAGCTCTATTTTTTGGTCAGAAAATTACTGTAAGTGGAGGACAGTTATGAGTAAGTTATGCATGTGAAACCAATGTGAGCAGCAATGCTTTACGGGTGAACCATCTCAATAGTCCCTCAGACAACATCACTAAATCTTTGACACTGTCTTCAATGCAATGTTTAAACGTACACAATGGATGACTTCCTCGCAGCCCCGTGTGACGCCAGCACTGATGGGTCACGCCATCACATGACACACAAGAGGATGAGGGCGCTGGGCAAGTTTAGCCAGATCATTGTTGGAAATAAGAGTAAATGTATTCCAGTTTCTCCTGTGGTTACACAGACTGAGAAATACCAAAGACGCTGGTTGCATTGTAATCCTACATTTGGAGCTGGTTAAGGAGCATTAATTTATCCACAGTTATGGCAACTGTAACAAGGATTCTTGCCTTTGTGGTTATTTGTAGTGGTTTTGCTACTTCATACTTTAATAGGTTTGCTGTCAGCAGCTTTAGAGGAATTTTCAGTGACACATATGTTTTGCCTATTGTATTCTGGGATTTTACATGGATTTGCAGAACCTTCAGTTTTGCCCCTTCCCTTGGCAAAGATATTCAGGGTTACAGAAGCAAGGCAGGTAGACAGAGTTAGGATACAGGGCAGGGGTGATCTAACGGAACAGGCTGAAGGTCCTGAATGGCCTCCCAATACTCCTGTTCCAGTTGCCTTGGCCAGTGCAGAGTCATCTTCAGTCTGAAGATTACCAGTTGCTGGGAGTTTTTCTCGATAGCATCGCAACACAGTTTGCTATCCCCATTTTTCTTCTCTGGTTTACAATCGGAGTATCAGATACCATAGTTTCAGACTGACTACCCTCACTCTCATCCCACAATTGTCCCACAGTCCAAAGCCAGTGTTGTTGATGCCAAGTTCAGTTTGTTGTAGTTGGAATCATCCAGCACAGAAACAGGCCCTCATGGCCCACCTCGTCCACACCGAATGTGACGCCGATCTACGCTAATCCCACTTGCTCATGTTAGGTTCCTATCCCTCTGCACCCTTCCTATCCAAGTACCTGTCCAAACACCTTTTAAACATTGTAATTGTATCTGCCTCCACCACCCCCTCTGGCAGCTCGTTCCAGATATTCACCTCCCTCTGTGTCAAAAACTTACCCCTCAGATCTCCTTTAAATTTGTCCCCTCTAACCTTAAGCCTGTGCCCTCTGGTCCGAGACTCCCCTATCCTGGGAAAAAGGTTATGAATATCTCATTCATGCCCCTCATAATTGTATAACCCTCAGCCTCCGATATTCCTGCAAGAACCAACCCAGCCTGTCCAATCTCTCCTTATAACTACAGCCCTCCATTCCAGGCAACATCCTAGTGAACCTCTTCTCTCCTCCTACCACATCCTTCCTGTAATGTGGTGACCAGAACCATACACAATACTCAATACACAATGTGCGGTCTAACCAATGTTTTATACAACGTGTCATCCCTAAAAATAGTTTGTAGGGATTAACTTCTGTGAATAGACTCTGTAGGCTGTTTGCTCAGGTGCACTGAATAACTAGACTTTGTCTGCTGCGAGATAGACTGTTTGTGTGAGTCCCCCATTATACAAGTTCTGCCCCTTCCACTAACTGAGCTTGGGCAACAAGCACTCTACAGGGAGTAATAGACACATCAACAGAAGTGGAATTTAGACTTTCCTTTGATTGTTTTCCAGAAACCTTGCAAAGGAATAACCACCAGACACCAGCCTCCGTGTAACAAGTGAGCAGACTGCCCATTGAAGCCAATGAGTTGGAGGCTGGATGGGACTCACCCAGCCAACAAGTTCGACATAATCAGTGAGCAGAATTTACTCAAAGCACGTACCGCCAGGCTCAAGGACAGCTTTTATCCTACTGTTAAGACTATTGAAGGTTTCCTTAATACAATGAGATGACTCTTGACCTCACAAACTATCTTATTATAGCCTTGCACTTTGTTATCTGCCTGCACTGCACTTTCTCTGTCACTGTAACACTTTACTCTGCATTCTGTTATTGTTTGACCTTGTACTACCTCAATGCACTGTTGTAATGAATTGATCTGTATGAACGGTATGCAAGTCAAGTTTTTCACTGTACCTCGGTATATGTGACAATAATAAACCATGTTAATGAACTACATGGTCTACAGACAACACTGAAGAGTCTCTGTGAACTGCAGCTGATAAATGAAACTGCAGCAACATCTCCCAGTAAAAGGATTGTTGTGCCAGAGGAATGCAGTTAGTGGAGGACAGTTACATTGTGTGTGACTGATGGGGGAATCAGTCCAGCCAGAAACAGGAGCCGAATTTTGCCCCTTCACCTTCCACCCAACATCCCAGCCTTGCCCCATCCTAACATCACAAATCCCAGATCAGTCACATTTCAGTTGGAAATTCCAAAAATAAATTATTCCCTAAATTTGTCCATTTTTATTATGTTTCAATCTTATTCATATTTCTTACATTTTATCCACCGAGTCCGTGGGTCCATTCCCATCCGTCCCATTACCCTACTTACCTCCATATCACCCATTCTCTTTAACGTGACCATTAACTTCCCTGACCCCAGCCCCTGATTTACTTGCCACTCATCTACACTCGCCTCAATTTACAGTAACCAACTAACCCACCAACCTGCACGTCTTTGAGATGTGGGAGGAAACCAGAGCACCCGGGGGAAACCCACACGGTCACAGAGAGAACGTGCAAACTCCACACAGACAGTGCTCGAGGTCAGGACCAAACCTGGGTCTCTGGAGTTGTGAGTGGCAGCTCTACCTGTTGTAGCATTGCGGCACCTTGGTATTGGTATTGGTTTATTATTGTCACTTGTACTGAGGTACAGTGAAAAACTTGCCTTGCATACCGATCGTACAGGTCAATTCATTACACAGTGCAGTTACATTACCTTGCTGTACAAGTAATCATTTTATCCATTTTTAAGAATTACTAAAAGCTGCTTTTGAACAAAAACATTTCAGATTGGCCTCAATATTTTAATAGAATAGACAGAGCATTTATTGCTGTAGTGTAACTTTTATGTTCTCTTCCCTAGTCTCACAATGCACTGATTGAAATCTTAAAAGGTGGTGTTACCAGCCAGATATCCCTCTGGATTTTGCAGTCCTAAAGAGTGATAATACCTACTCCCTGATATAACCACGTTCTAGGTATCCAATAATATTCTAAGCACTGCAGTAATAATACCCTGAGTACTGATTTAGACCCAGCAATGATGAAAGAGCGATGATATACCTCCAAGTCAGGATGGTGTGAGGTGTGGGGGGAACCAGCAATGGGTGGCACTTGCCTGCACCTGCTGTCCTTTTCAGAGGTTGAGGTGGTGGGTTTGGGAGGCACCATAGGAATAGCCTGGGTGAGAAACTCCACTTTGTAGATGGTGCACACTGCAGCCACTGTCCGCTGATCCACTGTCCCTCAGTGGATGCCAACCGTAACATTTGCCAGCCATGGTACACTGTAACCAAAGGACTAGACTGAAGGCAAGGGCCCCAAGAACAAGCTGATTTACTCAGTGAGTTATGATCTGGAACACCGGGCCCAGAAGCAACAGTAACCTTCAAATGGAAACTGGCTCAACACACAGAGAAAGAGCTGGAAGAGGAGTGGGAACTAATCGTTTTGAAAGGGGACGGCAATGTGGCACAGCGGGTAGAGCCGCTGCCTCACAGCTCCAGAGACCCCGGTTCAATCCTGACCTCTGGCGCTGTCTGTGTGGAGTTTGCACGTTCTCCCTGCGACCGTGTGGGCTGCCATTGGTTGGTCCGCTTTCCACCTACATCCCAAAGACATACAGGTTGGCGGGTTAATTGGCCGCTGTAAATTGCCCCTGGTGTGTAGGGGAAATGGTAGAATTTGGGAGTAGTTGATGGGATTAGACTACTTGGGTGTTTGACAGTCAGCAAGGACTCGGTGGGCTGAAGGGTCTGTACCCATGGTGTATCTCTCCCTGACTCCTGACCTAGAGCTGGCACACCCACAATGGGCCGAATTGCCTCCTTCTGCAGTGCATCCCTCTGAAGTGAAGCCACAACTGTTCCCAGCTGACGTCAGCTGGCTTCACACCGACCAAACCTGGCACCGTACATCTTAGTTGGATTTCTAAACCCAGCTTGTTCCAACATAGGATCTTTGCCAAGGGCTTCTGTACAGAGTCTCGCAGTCTCCACAGAAGCTCAGATGAAGACAACAGGGAAACGCAGATTACAGTAATCATCAGTCAGGGATTGCAGGGAACAGATTCTATCCAAGGCACCGTGTGTGGGCTATATATAGAGCCTGGATTGGCAGAGACCCCACCCAGTGATTGAAAACTGTCAGACCAGGGGAGTTTAGCCTGTGTCGGTTGGAGCCAGTATGGGCGGGAATCCCAATCTGCGGTGAGGCCTGTTTGCTCAATCAGCCACCAGTCTCCAGAACGGATTGTAAAGACTGCACTTACTGACAAACGCTGTCTCCTACCAGGGTGCAAATGATTGGATAATTCCCCGGCTCGATGACCGCACTGAGACCAATTTTATGCACCGCACATCCTTTACATCCCTCTTCTCTCCATTCCCACCAATTCTGTGGGGGAAATGACCCGGTTTTCAACAGGGAGAAGCTGCTGTAGTTTCCTCCCCCCCCCTCCTTGAATAGACCATCTCCTGGGAAAATTGATGAAGTCCGCTGTGCCAGTGACTCCTTTCTGTCCGTGCTCCCTGCCCACCTCCAATGATAAATGCAACATTGAATAAATTTGGAATGAATAAATACTGGGATCAGGGATGATGATTAGCGTAACACTATTACAGCGCCAGCAACCTAGGTTCAATTCCAGCCGTTGTCTGTAAGGAGTTTGTTCGTTCTCCCCGTGTCTGCGTGGGTTTCCTCCGGGTGCTCCGGTTTCCTCCCACATTCCAAAGACATACGGGTTAGGGAGTTGTGGGCATGCTATGTTGGTGCTGGAAGCGTGGCGACACTTGCGGGCTGCCCCCCAGAACACTCCACGCAAAAGATGCATTGCACTGTGCGTTTTGATGTGACTAATAAAGATATCTATCATCTAAACTACCAAATCTTCATGGAAACCCTACTTCCACTGGTTCATTAACAAACTTCAGGGAGGGACATCATTGTATAAAACTTTGGTTCGGCTGCACATGGAGTATTGTGTGCAGTTCTGGTCGCCCCATTACAGGAAGGATGTGGAGACTTTGGAAAGGGTGCAGAAGAGGTTTACCAGGATGCTGCCTGGATTAGAGGGCATGAGCTATAAGGAGAGGTCAGACAAACTTGGATTTTTCTTTCTCTGGAGTGTCAGAGGCTGAGGGGAGATCTGATAGAAGTTTATAGATAGGGTAGGCATAGATAGGGTAGTCAGAATCTTTTACCCTGGGGTAGAAATGTCAAATGCTAGAGGGCATAGCTTTAAGGTGAGAGGGGGGCATTTAAAGGAGCTGTGTGGGGCACATTTTTTTTAAAAAAACACAGAGAATGATGGGTGCCTGGAACACACTGTCAGGGATAGTGGTGGAAGCAGATACAATAGTGGTGTTTGAGTCATTTAGACAGGGAATGAAAAGAAGATGGATCATGCAGGCAGGTGGGATTTAGTTTAATTTGGCATCATGTTTGACACAGACGTTGTGGGCCGAAGGACCTGTTCCTGTACTGTTCCGTGTTCCATGTTCTACATCTAGCCGGTCTGCCTCACATTGGGACACTAGACCCATATCGATGTGGTTGGCACTTCTGGAAGGCCAGAACAAGCCACAAGATCCTGGGGCAATTGAGGCAAGGGCAATAAATGCTGATCAACTTGTGACGGACACATCCCAATGACAAATAAAAAGAATTAAGTTCTTGTGCTATAAAGGAGCTCCCTCACACACACAGTACAGTAACAGTAAGGAGGAATCACTCCCTTTTACCTTCTAGTGCTTATGTGCATGACACATGGCACTAGAGTGAATCATTCCCCTTTCTCCATAGGAGTGAGACAGACACAACCTGTGTAGTACCAGACAAGAGTGAATTGTTCAAAACACAGCAGCAAACTCGAACATGTCCAGGCTGACAGTGAAATTTCCACTGACCCCAAGTTGCTAGTAACGTCACTGATGCTGCAATGGGGAATCATTAACTGAGTCATCGGTTGCTTTGTTTATGTTTCTTCAGTGATAGAAACCCGACCCTCTCCCTACTGCTCTTTACATTGAAGTCTTGGAACAAAATTCCTCAGGGACAGGTTGAGTCCTGACTGCAGGCTGCTTGTCAAACACCCTCCCAATTTTCCCAGCGCCCACGTACTGTTTTCACGGGAGCCTTTCTAATTGTTGCCAAGGTTTCGTGATCCAGCCCTGTCTCTGGGCTCCCGTCCAGCTCCCGTGGATCTGCCCTCGACACCGACGCGCACTGCTCAGCTTAGTTGAGGTGGGTAGTGCTTTAGGACTGCTCCAACTCCCCCCCATCACTGGTGGAGCTCAAGACCTTCTCCATACATTTTGTACAAATTCCAGGCTGGAGGCAGTTTTACAGAAGCCAACGCCCTGTGTTAGGATCGCACAGTCATCTATATGTTTAACTCTTAGACTGGAAGCCGTGATTAAGCCAAATTAAGTTGGTAAATTGGTTTATTACCATCACATTTACCGAGGTACAGTGAAAAACTTTGTTTTGCATGCCATCCATACAGATCATTTCATCACATCAGTACATCGAGGTGGTACAAGGGAAGAGCAATAACAGAATGCAGAATAGCATCAAGAACACAAACAGGCCCCCACCCTCTTGACACTTCAGTCATCTTGGTACCCTTTGACCTCAGAGGCCATTGGGCATCGAGTTGGGCTCCTTCCTACCAGAGAAAGGGGGCCTCAGAGGTGATCCAACAGAGAAGGTCAAAACTACAAGGCAAATCTGTCCAGGTAACCAAACAGAATTAACTGGACGCTCCAACAGAGAGAATGACGTGCACTTCTATAGTGCCTTGCCCAACTTCAGGATGTCCCAAAGGCCTTCACAGCCAATCAAAGCGCAGGAGAAAATGCAGCCGGCACAACATGCTCCCAGAGTTAGTACTGTAACAATAACTGGTGCCCATTATAAATGATGTTGGCGGAGGGATAAACATTGGCCACAGAGAGAATCTTCCCAATCCTCTTAAAATAGTGGCCAGGTTGATATTGCCCTATGAGGTAGGAGGAGGCCATTCAGCTCATCGTCTATGCTGGCTCTTAAAGCAATCCCATCACATCCTACTCCCCCATCCCCCCACTTACTTCCCTGTGACACATTCTCTCTCGCCAGCCCATCAACTTCCCCCAATTCTCATGCCACCTATCCACACACCAGGGGCAACTCACAGCAGCCAATTAATCCACCGACCCGCACGTCTTTGGGACGTGGGAGGAAACTGGAGCGCCTGGGGGGAAACCCATGCCGTCACAGGGAGAACGTGCAAACTCCACACGGACAGGACCCAAGGTCAGGATTGAACCCAGGTCCCTGAGGGAGTGGCTCTACCAGCTGTACCCTGTTAAAGAGGGCAGATCACTTTAACATCACCTCCAACAATGCTGCACTCCCTCAGTAGTGCACTGGACCATCACACCAGAACTTTGTGCTCAAGCCTCTGGAGTGCACTCACCACCAGCTGGCCCTGAGGTGAAGCACTGAGCCACAACTCACAAGGTTGACATGAAGTTCAAGGGAGTCAGCGAGAAAGGGGCTAATAACAAGAACTGACTGAAGCGACACAAAATAGCTGAGAAGCAGCAGCAAGAAATTATTTGCTTCTGGAAGTCTCAGGACAACAAAACCTCCAGTAACATTTAATGACAGAATGGTGCAGCGGGTAGTGCTGCTTTCTCCCAGCTCCAGAAACCCGGGTTCGATCCTGACCTCCGGCGCTGTCCGTGTGGAGTTTGCACGTTCTCCGTGACCGCGTGGGTTTCCCCCACGGGTGCTCCGGTTTCCTCCCACATCCCAAAGACGTGCGGGTCGGTAGGTCATTGGCTGCTGTAAATTGTCCCCAGTGTGTGGGTGAGGGGGAGATCCGGGGGGGGGGGGGGGGTGCGGGGTAGCGAGAGGGAGCAGTTGATGGGAATTTGGGGAGAGATAGGTTATAGGGCAATAAGTGGGAGAATGGGATTGCTCTGAAAGTTGGTATAGACTTGATGGGCAGGACTCTGCTGATCATTATTTTTGGGAGGTTAAGGAACCTAATGAGCCTGGTGCCCAGACAACCCCCAGAAACCTTCCCTCACAAAGGCAGTGCAAGTACTGGTCAGTTCTACTGTTGTCCTCCGTCACAGTGTCCCTTCCACAGGTCTCCACACTCTCCGTAGCTTACTCCCCAACCCCATTATTTTTAAGATATGCCCCACTTCCCTTTGTGGAGAGTGCTATCACTGAACACTTGGGCCAAACGGTGCCCACATGCTGTGAAACTCTCGCGTGCACCAGCTCTCTGATCACTCAGTGACAGGCACAGGATCGAATCTGGATCCCCAGGATGACAGAATAGTGATGCTGCCTAGACCAGTCATGCCATGCAATGCAATGGGGGAAAGAGACAGACAGAGAGACAGGCCTCAAGGAATGTTCAAGAATAGGTGCACTGAGAGCTGATAACCCTGCCCGGAGTGCTCATTCCCTAGTACAACACGCTGCTCCCAACACCACATAAAACTGCAGAAGAGTTCCAGAATTCAGATTGCTGTAGGAGGAGATGACAGAATTCCCACCACGGCCAAGCACAGGTTGGGATTACCTCATAGAGTTCCACCCGCTGTTCGGTATCAGCTGCATCGGATCTGAGCATTCGAAAGAGTCGGAACTCCGCTCGATGGAGGGACGATGCGTCTAGGCCGTTTAGCGTGACGTTGAAGCTGTAGATTTTGAACGGGGTCTCATCTACAGGAAAGCAGAGAGGTGGCTCACATCACGGCACAACAGCCAGTTTATAACATCACCACTGCAAGAAATGGAACCTCATTCTCCTTGTCATCCGGGGACGCTCGTGATCACTACACAGTGCCACTACCTAACCCTCCCCGTGCAGAGACAGCGGGGGGTTAGACACAGAGCGGGGGGTTAGACACAGAGCGGGGCTCCCTCTGCACTGTCCCACCACACATTCCCAGGATTGGTACGGCAGGCATGGTAGTGTAGTGGTTAGCGTAACGCTATTACAACGCCAGCGACCCGGGTTCAATTCCAGCCGCTGTCTGTAAGGAGTTTGTACGTTCTCCCCGTGTCTTCGTAGGTTCCCTCCGGGTGCTCCAGATTCCTTCCACATTCCAAAGATGTACAGATTAGGAAGTTGTGGGCATGCTATGTTGATGCCAGAAGTGTGGCGACACTTGTGGGCTGCCCCCAGAACACTATGCAAAAGATGCATTTCACTGTGTGTTACGATGTACATGTGACTAATAAAGATATCTTATCTTATCCTAAACACAGAGTGAAGCTCCCTCTACATTGTCCCATCACACACTCCCGGGACGGGGTCAGTATCTGCACCAGAGGCACCAGCTGAATACATGGGGAAAAAACTAATGTGGAAATTATTTTAAGACAGACATCCCACTTTTCAGGACTCTAAAATGGGGCAAGTGTTTTTTTAGTTCATGACATCCAATTGCAATCACTGTTATCGGGTAGACAAATACGATATTCACTGTGTATGTAACAATATCCCAAGATATGAATGTGATAAAGGTCTACAAATAAATGGTTATTGTGAAAATCCCTCGACACTGTCCTATTAATATCATTCTGTCCCAAAGTTTTATGACGAGTCTCTCCAGGAACTGTCCTCTGTTACCAAAGATCCCCAGGGGTGACTCTGTGAACTGGCTTCCTCACTGACAGGGTGGGGACAGTCTAAAACCAAAACAATACCAAGCTGCCTTAACCCCTGTCCCGGAAGTGAAAACCCAGCAACTTCCCTCTCACACAACATATTTGTTAATCACAGCTCTCACTGAATGACAGACCCCTGCTTCCTGTGGTGGTTTACAGGAAGGCCATGGCACAGAAGTGAAACCAGTGTCAGTTAACGATGCAAAGCACCGGTTCCTAACAGAAATAGTGGCTCTCCCCCACCATGACTCCACAAATTCAGGCTTCAACACCCCCCTCCCCCCCACCCAAACAGAGACACCCCACCCCAAACTCCAAACAGATTCTGGCTCCCTACCTCTCCGCCCACCCCAGCAGAGACAGCAGCTCCCACCCCAGCAGAGACATTGGCTCCAAGCCCCACCATCCCAACAGAGACCCCCTCTCCCTCCCATTCGTTTCCTTACCCATCCCACCACAATTCACAGAAACTGTACAATAGTCCATTAAAGCACCACTCCTCCTCCATCACTACCCCAATTATCTCCCCACCACCCATCCTCTACTTCAGTGGGAAACCCCCTCGTCTCCAAGGCCGGGCTTTCAGGTCACACTGCAGAAGACAAAGGATAAAAGTCCAGGCAGACACTTTGGTGCTGTACCGAGGGAGTTCCACACCACCAGAGGAGCGGGATGTTAAATCAAGGCCCTGTCTGTCCTCGTGAGGGGTTTATGATGTTATTTTGGAGAAGAGTTTAGGGTTGTTAATATCTGGCCCAATGATTAACTGAAATCACAACAGCACTATCTGACCTTATAATTACTGTGTGTGGTAGCTCGTTGCAGATTTCAAAAGTGACCTACCTTCCAAGATATACAATTGGCCCTACAGCACGCTGCATTCCTCTAGCACCTTCACAGCCTCAAGGCAACATTCCTTCCAGACTGAGCAGTCACGTATTACCAGGGCAGGGACACCACAGGTTAGACACAGAGTGAAGCTCCCTCTACACCGTGCCACCACACACTCCCAGGGCAGAGAGAATACAAGTTAGAAACAGAGTAAAATTTCAAGTCCATAGCTCCCCAGAAGTGGCAACACAAGTGGATAGGGTGGTAAAGAACACATAAAGCATGCTTGCTTTCACTGGTTGAGGCACTGAGTACAAAAGTCAGGAAGTCACGTTGCAGCTGTATGAAAAGTTGATTAGGCCACACTTGGAGTACTGTGTGCAGTTCTGGTCGCCCCATTACAGGAAGGATGTGGGGGCTTTGGAGAGGGTGCAGAAGAGATTCGCCAGGATGCTGCCTGGATTAGAGAGTATTAGCTATTAGGAGAGGTTGGACAAACTTGGACCGTTTTCTCAGGAGCATCAGAGTCTGAGACAAGTCTATAAGATCATGAGATGCATAGATAAGGTAGATATAAGAGTCTTTTTCCCAGGATGGAAATGTCAAATATTCAAGGGTATAGATTTGAGGTGAGGGGAAGTTTAAAAGGAGATGCGCAGGCACAAAGTGGTGGGTGCCTGGAATGTGCTGCCAGGGGAGGTGGTGGAAGCAGATACAAGAGCAACGTTTAAGAGGCATTTAGACAGACACGTGAACAGGCAGGGAATGGAGGGATACGGACCATGTGCAGGCAGGTAGCATTCGTTAGAATGGCATCATGGTCAGTACAGACATGGTGGGCCGAAGGGCCTATTCCTGTGACTTACTGTTCGATGTTCTATGCTCCTGAGTTCCCCCCCCCCCCACCCCACCAACAGGGAATGGCCTTGCCTGAAAAACAAGGTTGAACATTATCTGGGCGTTGTTTCTCTTCTCTCTCACTGAAAAGGAGAAGTAATGTGATCCACGATAACATGGAGGCTGAGTGTAGCCAGCTCTCCAGAGGCCGGCACTGCTTCTCAGCCTAGCTGCCTGCCACACATATTCTGGTGAGGAATAAAACTTCTGAGCAGCAAACCGAAGATCAGCAATGGAAATGCCCAGTGATTACATTCACAGACCATCTCAAACCGCAGCCTGCCCCCAGGGACAGCTTTGAAAGGACAGGATGGCACAATTACTCTCTGCTTCATGCCAGCCTCCTCACAACTCATTTCTCTTCACCCCATCGGTACACAGTCCACTGCTGCTTTCTCCCTCATCTGAGCCACGTCTCTCCAAGGTAAGATCGCAGCCCAGACAACCCCTGTGGAACTGCTGCCTTGGAGCGGAGGAGATGGGACACACTCAGGGTTCCAGCTCCCATTCGTCACCCAACGTAGAAACATAGGAGGAGATCATTTGGCTCGTTCTGTTCACACCAGCCCAACCCTACACGCCAACTCTCAGTACAGGTTACTCTGCTTCATTCAGGTCCTTGTTAAATGGGACAAGGGCTCTGCTTCCACCACTATTTCAGGCAGTGAGTTCTGGACCCCACCTCACACAAACATGGCCTCAACACCCCTCCAGTTCTCCGGCCTCACTCCCTGCCATCTCCTACAGGAATCAGGTCCTCTCTGTCCACTTTCTTTGTACATTTCAATCCCCTCTCCTCTCGGTCTCCCTGTTCCAAAGAAGACTACATCAGCCTAGTCCCTCGTGGCTAAGCTTTCCAGTTCTGGTGACCTCCTTGTAAGCCTCCCCTGCAACTACTTTAATAAAATTGCACCCTTCCTGTGGAGTGCCACCAGTGTCAGAGCATGATCTTGGACAATAAAGGAAATTAACCACCATCGTGCTTAAGGGATTTCTGCTGGGAGTTCCCAAGGATGTAACAGACTCACTGGGAATGAAAATAACACATGTTAATAAGGCACCGTTAAAGTGATAAATCATCCCAGGCAATTCATGGGAATTTTAGCAGATAGATTTTGGCCACCAGCACAAACAAGGTGCTACAAGGACGGATGATGCAAGCAGCAAGGAGTGTGAGGGAGGAGACACTCGAGTAAGGAGCTTCAGAGCTCAGGGTACAGGTGCCAGTGGTGGAGAAAGCAGCAAATGGAATTCACTCAACACAGATCTTAGGAAGCGATGTGATTAGATGAGGCTGCAGGGATGGGGAGAGGGAAGTGACACAGAGGGATTTAGAAACGTTATTAAATGGTGGGATTTCCCTCCGGGGAAGGCAGTGGAGGGGTCAGCGGGGGTGATGGATGTCAGGACGTGGCACAGGTTCGACCACGGACGGCAGGGTCCGGGAGGAAGACGGGAGACCTATCCACACCATCTCTCCCTCAGAAAATCCGCAATGGGGTTGAAGACAACAGGTTCTGAATTCCCAAACGTTTCGTTGGAGAAAAACCCAGTTTATCCAAGACCAGACAGCTGGACCAGTCAGAGGGAGTGCTGACACCAAGGGAGGTGACAATGAGAGGAGATGGGCATCTTCAGCCAGTTTTATTTTAGATTTTGAGTGCTCTGAACCTCATGGTTTTCAATACTGAATTGTTCCTCTTTCTGCTCTGTCCTCAGCCGTCCTTGCACCTCCTCTGGTCAGATCAGCGACAATTAGTGAGCTTCCCCACCCTCTCCCAGACAGCACCACCACTTCTGCCATTCAGTCTCTCTTATTCCCCAGCCTACCTCCGCAGCTGTTTTCCACCTTTTGGTAGTTCTGATGAAAGGTCATCAACCTAAAAACATTAACTCTCTCTCTCTTTCTCTCCACAGATGCTGCCTGACCTGCTGAGTGTTACAGAGTCATACAGCATGGAAACAGGCCCTTCGGCCCAAGTGGTCCATGCAGACCAAGGTGCCCATCTAGGCTGGTCCCATTTGCCTGTGTTTGGCCCATGTCCCTCTAAACCTTTCCTCTCCTTGTTAGAGTCATAGAGAAATACAGCACATAGACAGGCCCTTCGGCCCAACCAGCCCATGCCAGCCAGTGCCCACCCAGCTAGTCCTAATTTCCTGTGTTTGGCTCATTTCCCTCCAAGCCCCGCCCCTCCATGTACTTCTCCAAGTGCTTCTTAAATGACACTATTGTACCTGTCTCAACCACTTCCTCTGGCAGCTCGTTCCATACACTCACCACCTTGTGTGAAAACATTGCCCCTCAGGTCCCTTTTAAATCTTTCCCCACTCACCCTGAACCCATGCCCCCTAGTTTTGGACTCCCCCACCCTGGGGAAAAGACTTATCATCCACCTTATCTATGCCTCTCATAATTTTAAACATTTCTACAAGGTCGCCCCTCATTCTCCTTCGTTCCAAGGAATAAAGACCCAGCCTGGCCAACCTCTCCCTATAACTCTGGCCCTCGAGTCCTGGCAACATCCTCGTAAATCTTCTCTGCACTCTTTCCAGTTTAACCACGTCTTTCCTCTAACAGGGTGACCAAAACCATACACAGTACAAGTGCGACCTTACCAAATACAACTGCAACATAATGTCCCAACTCCTGTACTCAATGCCTTGACTGAAGGCCAGCATGCTAAATGCCTTTTTCACCACCCTGTCTACCTGTGACGCCGCTTTCAATGAACTACGCACTTGTACTCCTAGGTCCCTCTGTTCTATTACACTCCCTAGTGCCCTACTGTTGTTGGTACAAGTCCTACGCTGGTTTGACTTTCCAAAATGCATCACCTCACCCTTATCTGTATTAAAATCCATTTGCCACTCCTCGGCCCACTCCCCTAACTGATCAAGATCCCCCTCGATAATTTCCTTCACCATCAACAACACCTCCTATTTCATGTCATCCACAGACTTGCTGATCAAGCCTTGTGCATTCGCATCCAAATCATTCATATGAATAACGAATAACAAGGCCCCCAACACCGACCCCTGTGGCACACCATTAGTCACCGGCCTCCATTCTGAGAAAGAACCTTTAACCACCACCCTCTGCTTCCTATCTTCAAGCCAATTTTGAATCCACTTAACTAGCTCTCCCTGGATTCCAATGGACCTAACCTTCCAGACTAAGACCTTGTCGAAAGCCTTGCTAAAGTCCAAACAGACAACATTCACGGCCCTACCCTCATCTACCTTTTTTGATTACTTCTTCAAAAAACTCTAAAAGATGTGTCAAGCACAATTTTCCACACACAAAGCCATGCTGACTCCTTCTAATCAGACTCAGTCTATCCAAATTCTGCTAGATCCTGTAACTTCCCCACCACCGACTTCTGACCTTACTTTGGATGCAGTTTTTTTTGTACTTCAGGGTCAAAATGTTGCCTGATGCCACTCCAGTGAAGCACCTTGGGACATTTCACTACATTGAAAAGGTGCTATATAAACACAAACCACTTATTGTTACAGCTGTGGAGAGCTGGTGCACAGTTAGCTTCCTTTGTGAGCAGATCTGAGAATTTGAGCTACTTTGTCAAAGGAGGCAGCAAGAAGCTTCCAGAAAAGGAAGCAACACTCTTGGGACACGTCACTCATTCAGCAGCTGATTCACCACTCTCGGCCTTAAGAAACCAAAGAAAATTTGTTGAGAATTCAGGAAACTCTACCAGTCAGGGATTAATTCCCCCACGGTTAGAACTTGCTCTCATTTATTATGCGGCTAAACTCTCCAAGTTTTTAAAAAGGTGCTTTCCTTAACGGGGTCCTTCGCTTGATCAGATGAGGCTGTTGTGTTTGTCAGTCAGATGTGACCTTCTCCACAGTGGGGGCAGCAAACACAGGCGTGGTGCTGCCTCAAGTCCAGTGA
The DNA here is from genome assembly GCF_009764475.1 of Pristis pectinata. Classification (NCBI taxonomy): domain Eukaryota; kingdom Metazoa; phylum Chordata; class Chondrichthyes; order Rhinopristiformes; family Pristidae; genus Pristis; species Pristis pectinata. Next base: position 10,195,561 of record NC_067439.1, on the reverse strand, counting down.
GAAGGCTTCCACCTTGTCCTCCGGTGCTGTCTGTGTGGTGGTTACTCATTCTCCCTGTGACTGCCTGGGCTCCTCCCACCACCATCACTGCCCCCCTGCCCATCCATGTCACGGAACTGGAAGGTTAATTAGCAACTGTAAATTACTCCTTAGTGTTGGTGAGTGACAAACAGAACCACATGGTAGTTGATAGAAATGTGAGAGAGAGGTAGAGGGGATGCAAGTTGGAGAGGTAGAGGGGGGGGGGGTGGAATAAACGTTATGGGATTGCTGTGGTGAGGGCTAGCATGGACAGCACACAGAACAGTACAGCACAGCACAGGAACAGGCCCTTCAGCCCACGATGTTGTGCCTAAATTAATCCCTTCTGCCTACACAAGATCCATATTCCTCCATTCTCTGCGTAATCATGTGCCTGTTTTTCATAGTCACCACCACCCCTGGCAGTGCATTCCAGGCATCCACCACTCTATGTAAAAAAAAATTGCCCCATACATCTCCTTTTTATTTACCCCCTCTCACCTTAAATGCATGCCCTCTAGTATTAGATATTTTGACCCTGGGATAAAGATACCAGCTGTCTACTCTATCTATGCCTCTCATAATCTTATAAACTTCCATCAGGTCTCCCCTCAGCCTCCGCCACTCCAGAGAAAACAATCCAAGTTTGTCCAACCTCTCCTTATAGCATCTGCCCTCTAATCCAGGCAGCATCCTGGTGAACCTCTTCTGCACCATCTCCAAAGTCGCCTCATCCTTCCTATAATGGGGTGGACAGAAGTAAATGCAATACTCTACATGCAGCCTAACCAGAGTTTTATGAAGCTGCAATATAACTTCCTGACTCTTGACCTCAGTGCCTTGATAGGCCAAATGGCCTTCTTGTGCTGTACAAAGTAAAGAAGATTGGGTGTCCATTATTCAATCACAAGGATATCCCAGGGATGCAGTTGCCTGCCAATTAATGTTCCTATCCTGCAATCCTCAGCCTCTCTAGAAGTTCCAAGGATACTCAGCAACAAGGTAGAGATAAAAGGCTGACAGTGTAAGGAGATTTTAAATTGGCCATCTCATTCTAACTCTGTCCATTTCAGAGCAGGCACGGTAGTGTAGCAGTTAGCATAATGTCATTACAGCGCCAGTGACCCAGGTTCAATTCCGGCCGCTGTCTGTAAGGAGTTTGTACATCTTCCCCATGTCTGCATGGGTATCCTCCCACATTCCAAAGACGTATGGGTTAGGAAGTTGTGGTCATGCTATGTTAGCGCCAGAAGCGTGGTGACACTTGCGGGCTGCCCCCAGAACCCTCTATGCAAAAGGTGCATTTCACTGTGTGTTTCAATGTGCACGTGACTAATAAAGATCTTATCTTATCATTGGCTTTCCTACAATGTTCAGGCGAAGCTCAACTTAGGTTCAAGAAACAGCACCTCATCTTCTGACTGGAGACAATACAACTCTCTGAACCCAACGCTGAGTTTAACAACTTCAGATAATCAGCATTTTTACTTAGATTTATGTTTAATGTATGTAATGTTCTCCTTTTGATCCTGTCAGATAGCAATTCCATTTCTCAAATGACACCTCCGTGACTGACCTTTTGACCTTTCATTACTTCTCTCTTGCAGCATCACCACTTTTCTATCAGTTAATCCCTCTCACCCTCCACCCAGACATTTTATCCTCTCCAACACCACCCCCCTCCTCAACACCTTGCGTCTGACTTTTCTCAGTTCTGTTGAAAGGTGATCAACCTGAAACATTAGCTCAGTTTCTCTCTCCACAGAAGCTGCCCGTCCTGCTGAGAGTTTTCCCATATTTATTCATCTCACCCCCCCCCCACCCCCTCAGTTATCACTAGGTCAGCCCACCACACACACACACACGTCACCTCATCCACCTTCCCGACTAGTGCTGTGTTACGAATCCTGTCCAGGTTGATCAAGTTTGATCAATAGTAAAACAGAAATGTGCATTTATATAGTGCCATTCACAACCTCGGGGAGTACCAAAATGTGTTGCAGTCAATGAAGCACCTATGTGGCCACCACGGTAACGTAGGAAATGTGGCGACCAATTTGCGCACAGCAAGCTCCCGTAAACTTCAGTGTGGCTGGCTGAGTGCCAAATAATGGGCAGAATGAGGGAGGTACAGTCCCTCCATTGTTTTTCAAAATGCTGCTACAAGGTCTTTTTCCTTCAGCTGAGTGGGGAGTCACCTCAGAAAGTAATTCTCGTGTTTCCTTACAACACCAGCCATTTGGCCCTTCAAGTCCATGCTGTTCCTCAGAGCAATCCCATTCCTCATGTATTTCCCTGTAAATCATTCTCCCCACATTTCCATCAACTCCTCCCCCCCCAGATTCTACCCCTCATCCACACACTGGGGGCAATTTACAGCAGCCAATTAACCCACCAACCCACTGGGAAGTGGGAAGAAACTGGAGCACCCGGGGAAACCCACGTGGTCACAGGGAGAATGTGCAAACTCCACACAGACAGCAGTGGAGGTCAGGATCGAACCTGGGTCTCTGGAGCTGTGAGCCAGTGGCAATGCCTGCTGCCTCCTATAAATATGACCATGGAGAGTACGGCATTTTCTCAGTACTGCACTACAGAGCAAGTCTCTGCAGTAGGGTTTGAACCCACAATCTTCTAGCCCTGAGGCAAGAGGGATCCCAAAGAGTAGCCCTAGCTGAGGGGAGGTGGGGAAGGAGGATTCAAAAGGGCTGCTACACACTCTTGTGGTCTTGGGTTTGGGGAGGTGGGGGGGGGGGTGAAGAAGAAATATCAGCACAGGCTCAATTCCCACCCGGTACACTGCTCTGAAAACAATGATCACAGGCAGGAGGCTTGCTACGAAGGTCTCCATTGTGAAATAGCCATCTGGGCTCCCATGTTGAGAATGACAAAATCGGACAAGGTCCCGGATCTACAGCTGGAATCATGCACAGCCAGGGTTTGTCCCAGGACAGGGAGAGGGGATAACGGGATGGTGAGGCAGCATGGATCAGCCATCTTGAGCTACATAAATGACCGAGAAGCTCCCAGAAACAGGTGAACAAGTTTAACAAAGGAAGAAAAACAGATTGAGAGAGTTTCCATAGGTAGGCAAATAAAGAGAAAAACTAGTGTGGGGAAACGTGAAGCCCTCCCATTCTGAGATGGGAGAGTTTAAAATGGGGAATGCAGGGGAATTAAACAAATACTTGGTGTCCATCTTCATAGAAGAAGACAAAAAAAAACACACAGAAATACCGGAAAACCAAGGATACAGTGGAAAGGAGGAAATAAAAGAAATTAATATTAGTCAAGAAATCCTACTGGAGAAGTTAATGAATCTGAAAACTGATAAGCCCCAAGGACCTGATGATTAACATCCCAGAATACTGAAAGAAGGGGCTATGGAAATAGCAGATGCTTTGGTTAACAGCCTCCAAAATCCTGTGGATTCTGGAATGGTTTCTGCAGACTGGGAAGAAAATGGGACCCTTCTATTTGAGAAAGGAGAGAGCGAGAGAGAGCGAGAAAACGGAACTACGAACCTGTTCGTCTAACTTCAGTAGTTAGAAAATGATGGAATCTATACTAAAGGAGGCAATATCAAGACACAGCAAGTAATATGATTGAGCAGCGCCAACTTGGAGCGGAAACTCTAGAATCGCAGAGAGACAGCACAGAAACAGGCCCTTTGGCCCACAGTCTATGCTGACCATCAACCACCCATTTACACTAATCCTACATTAATCACATTATTCTTCCTGAATTTTCTCATCAGCTCCCCTCAGATTTGACCACTCACTTGCACACCAGAGGCAATTTACAGTGGCCAATTAACGTCCCAACTCGCGCATCTTTGGGCTGTGGGAGGAAACTAAAGCACGCAGGGCGGACACTCACAGTCACAGGGAGAATGTGCAAACTCCATACAGATCTCTGGCACTGTGAGGCAGCAGCTCTACAATCTAATGGAGCTCGTTGAAGATGCATCTGGAGCAGACGAGGGGAACCAGTGATGCGGTGTATTCAGAAGGCTTTCCAACAAGATCCCACAGAGGAGATTGATGAACAAGGTTGGAGCAGGTGGTATTGGAGGCAGTATACTGGCAAGGATTTTGAGTTGCTTAACAGATGACATAGGAGCAGAATTAGGCCATTCGGCCCCTTGAGTCTGTTCTGCCATTCGATCACGACTGATATATTTTTTCCTCTCAACCCCATTCTCCTGCCCTCTCCCTGTAATCTTTGACGCCCCTACTAATCAAGAACCTATCAACCTCTGCTTTAAATACACCCAATGACTTTGTGGAATCCACAGATATCGTCTGTGGCAATGAATTCCACAGATTCACCACCCTCTGGTTAAAGAAATTCCTCCTCATTTCTGTTCTAAAGGGATATCCTTCTATTCGGAGGCTGTACCCTCTGGTCCTGGACTCTCCCACTACTGGAAACATCCTCTCCACGTCCACTCTATCCAGGCCTTTCAATATTCAATAGAAAACAAAGAGTTGGAATAAACAGGTCCTTCACAGGTTGGCAAGTGTTTAGCACTTCAAGGGCCCTGACTATTCACAATTCAGCTGAGGGAACCAAAAGTAATGTTCCAAGCTTGCTGATGGAACAATGCCCAAGTCGTGGGAATTTGGATGTAAGGAGGCTTCAAGGGGATATGGTGGAGCCAATGAGTGGGCAACAACATGGCAGGTGGAGTACAACATGGAAAAGAGTGGAGATTATACGTCATTGGAAAAAAGCAGAAATACAGAACACTTGCTGAATGGAGATAGATTCAAAACATTAATGTTCATAGATCATACAGCACGGAAACAGGTTCTTCAGCCCACCAAGTCCACACCGACCACCAACACCAATCCCTTTTTATTCTCCTCACCTTCCCCGAGAACACCTCCCAGATTCTACCACTCACCTACACACTGGGGGAAACCCACGTGGTCACAGGGAGAACGTGCAAACTCCACACAGACGGGACCCCAGGTCAGGATCAAACCTGGGTCTCTGGAGCCGCGAGGTATTGGCTCCACTCGCTGCGCGACAGTGCTGCCCAAAGGGACCCGATATCCTCGTCTCTGACTGGCGACCGGTGACTACACCTGTCACCATAGGCCAACATGCAGGTGAAGCAAGCAATTAGGAAGGCAAATGGTACATTAGCATTTATTGCAAGTGGATTTGAGTACAAGAGTAAAGATATCATGCTCCAATTACACACCTTGGTGAGACCGGGCCTGGTGCACTGTGTATAATTTTGGGCCTCGCCAGGAAGTGCAGTGAAAATTCACCGGACTAGTTCCTGGGATGGCAGCTCTATCATTTAAAGAGAGATTGGGTAGACTAGGCCTCTATTCTTTGAGAATGAAGGGCAAACTTATTGAAACAGAAAGTGCTTAGAGGGCTCGACAGCTTGGAAATAGGGAGCTAATCCAGGCTAAAACTAGAGGGTCACAGCCTCAGAATAAGAGGGTAGAGTTAGTTCAGTTAGACAACTTGGTTGGCACAGACAAGTTGGGCCAAGGGGCCTGTTTCTGAGTTGTGGACTCTAGACAGGTTAGGACTGGGGAGACATTTCTTCACCCAGAGAGTGGTAGATCTTTGGCGATCTCCAGCCCAGAGGTTTGCGGAGACTCAGTCATTGACTGTATTTGAAACACAGGTGAATAGATTTCTGGATAGTGGAGGGGTATGGAGATGTGGGAAGATGGTGCTGAGATGGAATATCAGCCATTGGCTGTTGAAAGGAGGACCAGGCATGAGGGCTGAATCATCTGCTCCTCTTCCTATTTCTTATGTTCTTAAATAATTTTCTTTGTAGTGCTGAAGTGTAATCTTACTGTGAACTGTCAATATTTGGGAAATCCATCCACAAACATCTCTTGGTCAACACAGATAACACAAATCACTATTTACTCCACAGATAGACGGCACTCACTGCATATAGAGACTGAGCTCCTCGTCTTTCGCTTCTACCGGCCCCGTAATTGTATGAGACAAGGGCACTTGAGTCTCCGACTCGTCTAGGCAATTGATCGTCTCAGAGCTGGAGGACATCCAATGCACATCTGAAGAGACAAAGCCCCCAGAGGTGGGAGCGCAGACAGCCAGTGACCGGCGTCAAGGACACTAAGCTCACATTGTTGACCATGCCAAGCTGTGTATCCCACAGAGAGCATCTTACTGTTTCCTCTGGGGTGGGATTTGGATCCAAAGCTGAGTGCACAAGTTCCCCCATCACTACTTCAGAGACAAGATGGGTAGCCATCCCTCAAACAAAAAAAATCACTGAAACACTTTCTGGTTTGGAATCACATTGGTCCACCTGGGAACTTGCTGTGTGCAAGTTGGTCGTTGTATTACAACTGCACTTCAGAAGTGTAGCTCACTTATATTAACTGTAACATGTAGCGATGGTCATGAAAGGTAGGTGCTGGTCTGTTGGCCTTAGCGCCCATGTTAACTGCATGCGTGACATCAAGGCAAGTGGGATTGGATGAGGTAGAGGAGGCCATTCAGTCTGCTGAGTCTGTGCTGGCTCTCTGAAGGAGCGATCCAGCCAGCCCCAAACCCTGCCCTCGACCTGCAGCCCTGTGAATCCTTTCCTGTCAGATGCTTTTCCAGCTCCCATTTGAACGCTACAGGTGAACCACCATCCTCTCCTTCCCCAGCTGGACACCACAGCTTTGGGAACACCACTCCAGTGACCCAGGTTCGATCCCTACCTCTGGCGCTGTGTGTGTGTGTGTGTGTGTGTGTGTGTGTGTGTGTGTGTGAGTTTGCACGTTCTCCCTGTGACTGTGTGGGTTTCCCCCGGGTGCTCCGGTTTCCTCCCACATCCCAAGGACAGCAGGTTAAATGGACACTAAGTTACATCTGGAGCAGGTTAACAGCAAAAAAAAATCATAGGCGATTTGACAGCCTCTGACTGCAGGGGTTCAGGGATACAAGGGCAGAATTAGAGCAGATAGAATTGCCCTGTTGTGTGCCAGCATGGAACTGATGGGCTGAATGGCCTCCTTCTGTGCCGTAGTAAACAGGGCCAGTAAAAGGGAGACACAAGAGACTGCAAATGTTGGAATCTGGAGCAACACACAAACTGCTGGGGGAGCTCAGCAGGTCAGGCAGCATCTGTGGAAGGTAATGGTCAGTCGACTTTTTGGGTTGAGACCCTTTATCTCAACTGGAAGATAGAGGGGAGAGAGCCGGTATAAAGAGGTGAGGGGAAGGGGTGGGGCAGGAGCTGGCAGGCGATAGGTGGATCCAGGTGAGGAGGGGAGGGTGGGGACAGTGGCAGAGGCTGGGAGGTGAGAGGTGGAGGGCTGCAGATGATGGAATCTGATAGGAGGGGAAGGTGGAGCCTGGAACCGAGGGAGGGAGGTGGGGAGGGCAGATGAGGGGAACAAACCCGGGGTGAGTCAAAGGTTCTGACAATGTAATGTTATCTCAATTTCTCTTTCCACTGCCTGACCTCCTAAGTACTTTAGGTGTTATTGCAGCACTTGTTTATTAACACTGACTATGTGTGAGATACACAGCTCGGCGTGTTTGACAATGTTTGTGGTTCTGCTGGGCACCCAGCCAGGAGTACCAGGTTCATGGAAAAACCCACACTCCAGCACTTGCACCCTGTATTAACTGTTCTCGGTACAATGAATGGGGAAGGTGGGAGGGGCCTGACAGAAACAAGTCAGTAGCTCAGACCACTGCAGGGAGAGGTGCGTTCTTCAGTGAAAGAACCAAAGATGGTTCCTGCTCGGGAGGAGAGAATTAGTCACCTGCAAAGTTGGGGTAAGAAGAACACATAGACTGACCTTCCAGGGGTGTGGGGCTGGTGTGTCAGAGGTTCCTACTGGTCGGAGAGAGTTTAGACAAGGAAAGAGACACAAGAGGCTGCAGACGTTGGAATCTGGGGCAACACACAATCTGCTGGAGGAACTCAGCAGGTCGAGCAGCATCTGTTTGGGGGGGGGGGGGAAGAGGAGCAATCAAGGACGATTCTTTTCTTCCTACAAATGCGGCTCGACCCCCTGAGTTTCTCCAGTGGATTCTGTGTCAGACAAAGAGGGAAATTGGCTTCCGGAGTACGGAGAGGTGGGGCAGAGTTCCCAGGGTGGGGCATATGGGTTAAATACAAAGCAAAGCTTCCTCTACACTGTTCCACCTCACCCACTCCCAGAACAGGGACAGCTGGGGTTAGATAGAGAGTAAAGCTGGGGTTAGATACAGGGTAAATCACACAGTCCCAGGGTTGACACAGAGTGAAGCCCCCTGTACACTGTCCCATCAAACTCTCCCAGGACAAGGACAGACTACAGAGAAAAGCTCTCTCTGCACTGTCCTATCACATACACCCAGGGCAGGTACCCAGCTCCATAAGAAACAGTTGTTTGTGCCATGAAAAGGAGGGTTCATCACATCAGCACCGTTCTCTGCTGGAGCAGTCAGAGCTCCCACTGCCTCTTGTCTCTCCCTAAAGTCCTGCACAAATCCCAAACTAATCCCACTGCACTCAGTCATACAGACAGAAAACCACACATGCTCCACAGCACGCACACAAATATAAACAATACCACATCTGCATGAAGACACATATCAGCAAAGATGTACCATCATACTTAAGAGTGATGTGCCTACATGGTTGAACATGCGTTCATACAAACATATATGAACACTAATGCATAAATGCATTCAAACACACAAATCCCAGTCACACACACCCATCAAGGCTGCAGTATTCTCACCGGAATTGGCAAGCAACAGCCACTGAATGTTTGGAATGTCATATCCGGAGTATCCAAATATTTTTCAAATGATTATTCCTGATTGTAGCTGGGTGGATGATGTAATGGGTGTTTAACACACAACAAAAGACCTTCACTCAAGGCAACAGTCATTCCCAAGCTTCCTGGAGGAGCAAATTAAAAATTCTCTTCCTGCTTTTCACATCCCTGCCTGGCCTCCCTCCTTCCTACCTCAGTAATCTCCTCCAGCTCGAAAATCCTCCAGGATTGCTGCACTCTTACTGTTCACCCCTCCCTTCTGGTGATTGGGACCCAGTCACCGGTCCACACAATCTCTGCAATTCCCTCCCTAAATCTCTCCTCGAAACCCACCGAGGATTCGGTCACCTAATGTGGCTCGGCATGTCTGACTACCCCAAGGGCAAGTTGTTGTAGTTTGAATCCCATCTACACAAGGAGCAAGCTTTTCACTCTACCTTGGTACATGTGACAAACCAATTTAATTTACCAATTTACAGTGGCCAATTAACCTACCGGAGGAAACCCACACAGCCACAGGGAGAGCGTGCAAGCTCCACACAGACAGCACCGGAGATCAGGATCGAACCCGGAGCACCGGAGCTGTGAGGCAGCAGCTCTACTCGCTGCACCACCCTTCAGCCTTGGAATGACCTTTGGAATTCTCAGCCTCTTTGGCTGCACATTTTCTAATCCTCCCCGTACCTCCCGATGTGGCTCACCACCTTTGATAACACACTGATATAATGCACTGTTGTCGAATAACTCTGGAAGGGCTGGAGGATTGAGTAGAACGTAAATTAGGGGAAGGAAGAAGATGGGCTGAGCGGCCTGCTGAGTTGTAATTCATGCACAAGGTGTGTACCCCACTGGTATTTATTGCCTGTCTTTAATCGCAGGGCCATTTCAGAGTCACTGTCAATTGTAAACCACCAGTAGGCAGGGCTGGGATGGCAGCCCTCCTGTCTTGTTATTCATATCCACAGTAACACAGTAGTTTCTTGTCACCATTAGTAACGCTTAGCTTGTTAATGCCAGATGAACATAATTAACAAAATAAACTGATAGGATATGAACTCCAGATCATTAGTCAGAGACCCTGAAACATAACCACTCTGCCATAATAGAACACTACAAGATAACCTCCGGAATGTTTTAGTCTTTTACCAGAGATTTAAGCAAAGCTCCACCAACCACCCTCAGTGCAGCCAGGAGTTCCTGCCTCTCAGCCGAGAAGGGAGGACTGTGTTAACCCCGATTAGCGAGGGGTTATAGAGGGGTGGGTGTTATCTACTGGAAAGTAATCTCATTTTCCTGGAATATTTGGGGGGGGGGGTGGTGAGGAGAGTTGAAGGGGTTAGCAGCTGTGGTAAATAATGCAGGGACTTTGAGGACTCTTGGAGTCAGTAGGAAAGGAAGGGGTGAGCCGCCAGGGGAGGACTTTCTCCTCCACTCCCCGCACAAGCACTCACACATCAAGGTGCCCAGCCCAGGAATTACAGGTATCCCAGAGGCTGGGGCTTTCTGCCAGAAATACAGCAGAACAATACCCAGCCTGTGTGCCTCGCCTCACACCCTTCATCACTCTGCAAGCAGCTGACACAACTTTCTTAATGCTTGTGAGTCCTACTTCTGCACATACTGGTCCTGGACAACATCACTGATTTAACTGGGGGTTGCTTAAATTATAAGGGATATTTTCAGATAACATTCTATATTTCCCTCCAGTTATGCATTAAAGCTGTAGAACAAAAGTTTTAGATTCTGGATCCGGGGGGGGGGGGGGGGGGGGGGGGGGGGGGGGGGGGGGGGGGGGGTGGGGGGGGCACACAGGAACAGAGCTGTGTAACTTTCCTTATCAAATGTGTTGCTGTGAGTTTGTGTCTGTCTGTCTGTCTCAGTGTTTGTCTGTCTTTCTCTGTGTGTCTATCTGTCTGTCTGTCTGTCTGTCTGACTCTGTGTCTGAATAGCTGGTATACCAATCATTGTAAGGAACAGGGAAACAACAGGGCTTCTGAAATTCAGCAGGGGGTAATCTCTGCGCCTCTTCCCTCGGTGAATCGTGAGTCGTTGAACAAAGGAAACAGGATCGGCATTAACCGTGAAGCCTCCTGCAGTCGAGGTGGAGGGGGAAGAATGGCCTTGGGTTCAAAGTCCCAGCACCAGAGTTGGGGGTGGACCCTAATGGGGATCCAACTGGATTTGGGAACTCCTCCCTCCCCCGAGAGAGGGAACATTTACACACCCCACCCCTGAGACAGGGACACGGGTCCGCACCTCTACGCGGATATGATCTTGCCAAATCTGGGGAAGGAAGGTTGAAGGCACTCAGCAAATACAGGACTCTCCAGCAGAGCGTGGGGAAGGTGGATGAGGGCAACTTCTCTCTGAATGCAACTGGAGTGGGATAGAGAGGGACGGGAGAGCAGGACAAGTTTGGGAAATATTCAACTTTGCCAGGAGAATTAGTGCAGATAATTCAGTCAAAGGCAGTTCTCCTCCTGGGGAGAATAAAAAGTGAAACACTCCAAATTTGAACTAAGCATTTGAGCAGAGTGACCCAGGCGGTTTAATCTGAGTGCATTAGGACCAAGCGCCGTTACTCACTCTCCGCTCCTCCATTTGCCTGCAAGGTGTCAAACCGATGTACTTCTTTGGCGTAGTAGTCCGCTGGGGTCTCTGCGACTGCCTCCTCCATCCTGTCCACCAGCAGCTCCTTGGTGGTGTTGTAGAGAGCCAGCGCCTCATTCGTGACCGTCACCTGCTCGGCCTTGGGGGTGCTAGAGAGTTTGAGTTTGCTCAGGATCTGGCCCCGGATGGCTTCGATTCTCTTCTTGCGGATCTGCTCCATGTCAATGGTCTTGCAGGTGGATAGGGAGAAGATGACAGGGACAGAGTCGAACAGCAGCATCAGACTGAGGAGGACCCGGAGTTGCATCCTCGCCTGGGTTATTACAACTGGAAGTGACACTTCCTCACTCTGTGACCGGTTGTATTAATCGCATTTACAACAGCAAGACTTCAATAAACGGTGCGAACGCCGGCAGAGTCCAGAGTTGGTTTAAGTTTAGAGAGTGCTGCAGAAACTCTCTGCCTCACACAAACACTGCTGTCATCGATCAGCTCGCTGGTCCCAGCTCAAGATTCTGCCTTTGCGCCGGTGTTTTGATCTCAGCGTCATTCAGCACCGCTTTTCTGCTCTGCTGAGGCGGCCAGCAGGTCGATAGAGAATTCTTCCCCGAGTCTCGGAGCTTTGGAGAGTTGGAGTTGAGAATTTATAAGCCGGCAGTCAGTGCTCCTCCCAGGAAATGGGTGGGTGCACAGCTGTGGTCACTGCTCGGCGTCTGCACAGCTATTTCCTTGCAGCCTATACATGCACTGGAGTAAAAACACGCGAGTTCAGAAACTTAGCTGGCTAACGGAAGACCAGCATTTCTATAGCGCCGGCAGCCAGTGAAGTTTTGTTTTGCAGTCAGACAGCACAGAAACAGGCCCTTCGGCCCACCGAGTCCGTGCCGACCATCAACCACCCATTCACACCAATCCCATTTTACTCTCCCCACATTCCCATCAACTTCCACCCCCCCCCCCAATTCTACCCCTCACCCACACACACTGGGGGCAATTTACAGCGGCCAGTTAACCCACCGACCCCGCACGTCGTTGGGGTGTGGGAGGGAACCCACGTGGTCACAGGGAAAACATGCGGACTCCACACAAACAGCGCCGGAGGTCGGGATGGAACCCGGGTCCCTGGAGCTTTTGATGGATGTGTTACGTGGGGAAACACAGTGGCAATTTGCGCACAGCAGGATCCCAGGGTTGAGGGATTGGCGGGGGAGATCTTACATAGAGTAATACAGCACAGAAACAGCCCCTTCAGCCCTTCCTGTCCTTGCCAGCCCATCTACATTAACCCACTTACCAGCCTTCCTTGCCTTGCTGGAACCTGGTCCAGATGAAGGGTCCCGGTTGTCCATTCCCCTCCGCAGATGCTGCCTGACCCGCTGAGTTCCTCCAGCACATTGTGTGTTGCTCCAGATTCCAGCATCTGCAGTCCTTTGTGTCTCTAGAGTTTCACGTCTGTTATCTTCCATCAGAACAGTGCACAGGACCATATCATCATCTCTCTCTGCCTCTGCAGCTCTCCTCAGCCTCCCCTCCACCTCCCAACTCCCCCTCCACAGATGCTGCCTGGCTTGCTGAGTATTTTGCTTCCCTTGTTGGTGGAAGTGATCATTCAGCTACCTTGGTTTCCTCAGTCACCCCCTCTGTATCCCATCAGACCCTGATGGAGAGTCAGTAAAATCCCCAGGTGTGGGCAGATGTGAGAAGCAGGTGTGCAACAGAGCTAAACCCTGGCGGATCAAACCCGACAAGCGACTGTGATCCTCTTTTTCAGCAGCTATTCTGTTATTTTGATGCTCTACTCTAAGTAAAATGGTTAACACCCAGCAAGCTTACAAAAAGAAGCATGCATTTCTATAGCCTCCGGTGGCAACCTCTGCTCCCCACCCACCAAAGTAAAGTCTTCCATCATACCCAGGAAATCCAGTGGCTAACCTGAGCACAGCAAGATCCCACGGGCTAGTAGAGCCACAGTGCCAGAGATGTGGGTTCAATCCCGACGTGTGGAGTTTGCACGTTCTCCCCGTAACCTCGTGGGTTTGCCCCGGGTGCTCCGGTTTCCTCCCACATACCAAAGGTGTGTGGGTTAGTAGGTTAATTGGCTGCTGTAGATTACCCCTGGTGTGTAGGGGCTGGTAGTAACTGGGGGGAGTTGTTGGGAATGTGCAGAGAATAAAGAACGGGATTAGTGTAGGATTGGTGTAAATGGGTGGGTGACGGTTGGCATGGATTTGATGGGCCGAAGGGCCTGTTTCCATGCTGAATCTCTCTCCATGACTATTGCCAGTGTGCATCAGGAAGCAGTTAATGTGTTTGAAGTGTTGGTTGGGGGGATACATGTCGGCCCAGGCAGTGGGGAGACTTCCCTTCAGCAGGAATCAGATGGGACCATGTTTTAAAGCTTTGCCCAACCGACACTGCAGTGAGACAGGTTCCGGGAGAAGGTGCTGCACGATTGGGGCCCAGCCTGCCTCATCGCTCAGCCACATTCACAGTGTGCTCAGTGATGTGTCTGTGCCCCACTCAGCCACACGAGTCTGTCATCCCAGCTCACCCTCCCTCAGTCACCCCAGTCACCTTCCCTCACCCACCTTCCCTCCCCAGCTCACCCTCCCTCACCCGCCCTCCCTCACCCACCCTCCTTCAGTCACCATCCCTGTCCTCTCTGTATCCCACTGGGTCGCAGTGGAGACAGACATGGCACTAACTCCCAGATAGTGTATTTCTGAACTGCCATCTGATCTCAGACACCACATCACCTAATTAGGAATTTTCCAACAATACATCTAATTATTACTGGGTAACTCCACCACCTTTAATTCAGTTCCTTGTGTCTCCTGATGATCTTTGTGCAGGACTAAAGCTGTCAACTTTTTATCAGATTTACAGCTCTGCACAATGGCAGGGGCTAGGAGTCATAAAAGGTATTTGTCTTCCAGATAACACTGTGGGATCTCTTTCATTCATCAAGGGTACACACAGGCAAAGCACTGCTGCCTCATCATGGGGATGGCAGCCTGGAATGTGTGTCCAAGTCTCTGGAATGGGATGGGAAACATGTCTTTCAATTTCATTTAAAATAAATATTACCATTCTCAATGTGCAGGAATTATCGACCTGGAGAGTAAACTCAGCAAAGGTTAGACACAGAGTAAAGCTCCCACTGCACAGTCCCGTCACAGACTCCCAGGGGAGGAACAGTGGCCCCGGAATCTTATCCAGGAGCCAGCCCCACACAACTTGAGCTACCTTTCATTGGCACCAACCATACCCTTCAGGGATGCAGGTAGGAGGTACCTGTATGCTCTGCTGCTCCACACCCTCTACTTCCTAGCCCTTGTCCACCATCCCGACACACCATGGCGGTCGGTCTTTCCACCTGGGAGCAAGGGGATCCCCAGTGGAAGTCCCTTATGGGGGTGTCCTTCCTATGTACACTGGGGACTTGAGGTGGAGGCTGCTGCACAGAGCAGTACCTTGTAACAAGTTTATTAGTTTGTACACGGATCTCCCAGCCGACTGTCACTTCTGTGGGCTGAAGGAGACCGTGTACCACATGTACATGAAGTTTGCGAGGTTGCAGCCCCTTTTTGCATATCTGTGGGGGCTGCTCCTCGCCTTCTGGTTGCACTTTAGCCCCACCCTATTTACTTGCGGTCATCCAGTAAGGAGGGGGGCAAGGAGGGCTGAGGATATCTTAGTAAACTTGCTCCTCGGGCTGGCTAAGATAGCTATCAGTGGGTCCTGGAAGCGGGTAGTGGAGAATTCCATCCGGGTGAACTGCCTAGAGATGTTCCGGAGTTATGTCCGTGCCCGGGTAACCATGGAGAGGGAACATGCGGTGTCCATGGGTACCACGGAGGCGTTCCGGGACCATCCTTGATAGAGGTGGGAATATTTTAATTTAAATTGTTTTGTGTTAGCAACTGTGTAAGTCACTATTATTGTCTCTGTGTTTGTTGTAGTTTTGTACTATTGTAGAATGTATTTTGTAATAAGGTTAATTAAAAATTAAAGGGGAAGGACAGTGTGCCCAGTGGAGGCCCCTCTATGCGGGGATATTCCCTTGTACACTGGGGACCTGGGGTGGAGGGTGTTACGTGGAGCGGTGCCCTGTAACAAGTTTTTAAGTTGCTTCACGGATCTCCCAGCCGCTTGTCACTTCCACAGGCTGGAAGAGACCGTGTGTCACATGTACATGGAGCGTGTGAGGTTGCAGACCCCATTTACCTCTCTGAAGGGGCTGCTCCTGGTTACATTTTAGCCCCACCCAGTGCGGAGGGGCGCGAGTCAGGAGGAGGATGTCTGGATTGCCTTGCTCCAGACCCTGGTCAAACTGGCCACTCGTGGGACACGGAGACGGGCAGCCGAGGGCTCCGCCCAAGCCGACTGCTCGGCCAACTTCTGGAGTTAATTTATGCCTGAGTATGGAAAAAAGAACACGTGGTGTCCACGGTCACCATGGAGGTGTTCCCAGACGTTGGCCAACGCAGGGAGCCAATTGCATCCTGGATCAGGATGGTAATATTATAACTTAGCTGAAGTTTAGTTGTTGTAGTTTGTAGTGATTTGTTGTAATGTTGTAGTACTTGTTTCTTGGAGACAAAAGGGCAGGGACAATATGGGTTAGGGACAGAGTAAAGCTCCCTCTACACTGTCCTCTCACACACTGCCAGATCAGGGGACATCACGCATGCAATGGACACCCTCGTGCCCCCTCCCAAGACTTCATTCACCCCTGTCGAGGAACCGGAGAGGAACAGGGGTTGCCGTAATAAAGTCCAGCTGCTCATCGACCGCTGGTCGGAACTGGAGCTGCTCATGGGGTGTGCCTGCACCATCCTCCAAAAGAACGGGAGAGACCTGGATGTGGCTCCAAGATAAGGTAAGATACCTTTATCGGTCACATGTGCATCGCAACACACAGTGAGATGCAGCTTTTGCGTAGAGTGTTCTGGCGGGCAGCCCGCAAGTGTTGCCACGCTTCCGGCACCAACATGGCATGCCCACAACTTCCTAACCCGTACGTCTTTGGAATGTGGGAGGAAACCGGAGCACCCAGAGGAAACCCACGCAGACACGAGGAGAACGTACAAACTCCTTACAGATAGCAGCCGGAATTGAACCCGGATCGCTGGTGCTGTAATAGCGTCACGCTAACTGCTACACTACAGTGGCTGCCCCAAAAGACTGTTGCAGGAATCGAGCAGCGCTGGTTGAAGGGACACCTTGCTGGCCTGTTGAGGGAGTGGAGGGCAACAAGGCACTCCGCTCCCTCTCCACAGCGTGTCAGTGACAGGATTTAAGGTATTCTTGACATGTTGATCACCACAGCCTGCCTCAGCACCAACAGCAACAGGAGGTCACTCCACAGACTTCACAATCTCTAGGTTCAAGAGAGATGGGCAGTGAGCTTCCTGCAGGAAACCCAGGAGACAAAGCCATCTGGCTCCTGGAGTGGCGAGGATTAGCGGGAGGCTACGTGAGTCACCACAGTTAGATTTCCACTGGGGTGGCTTGTTAGCCCTGACTTTTCAACCGGAGACCTTGAGGGTTGAGAAGTCTGTGCCAGGCTTCACCTCAGCATGTGTCTAGACAACCATTGTGTACGTCCCCAGGCCCAGTGTGATACAAGCTCGCCTCTTTCAATGTGTCTGCTCGCTTGATCTCCACCAGAAGAACTTAATCCCAATAGGTGTAAAATGGGAGGTTTAATATGAGTTGGACCTACACCATGAAAGGCAGGGTGCTAGGGGTACTGAGGAACAGAGGGACCTGGGTGAACAAGTCCATAGATCCATGAAGGTGACAGCACAGGTATATAAGCTGGACAGACATACAAAGAGAAGAATGCTGATTTCATTAGCTCAAGCAAAGAATATGTGAGCATGGAGGTCAAGGTACAGCTTTATAAAACTTTGGTTAGGCCACACCTGGAGTACTGGGTACAGTTCTGGTCACCACACTATAGGAAGTGATTGCACTGGAGAGGGAGAAGAGGGAATTCACCAGGCTGGGACCTTTCAGTTACAAGGAGAGACTTGATAGGCTATTCTTTTCCCTACGTTCCGAGGGAGCGCCCAATAGGGGTGTACAAAGTAAGGAGAGGCATAGATCGGGTTAAATTTAGGGCTGGGATACAGTGTGATTATCCAATGGGGGACGATCATGTAAACAAGGCCATAAGCCCTAAGGTCTTTCTGGTGGATTGCAAGGAACTTTTCTCCATAACTGACAAGTCTAAAACCAGAGTGCATCTGTTTACAGTGGGGAGTAAGAGGGTTTGAGGGGACCTGAGGAAATCTTTTTTCATCCAGAGAGGGAGGTTAGAATCTGGAATGTACTGCCTGGGGGGAGGTTGGTGGAGACCCTCACAACATGTAGAATGAGCACTTGAATCGCCAACGAATAGAAGGCTATGGACCAAGTGCTGGTAGATGGGGTTAGTGCGGAAAGGTAGCTGATGGTCAGCAGGACATGGTGGGTGGAAGGACTTGTTTAACAACCGGGATTCATTCTGTCGGTTCTGGGCTGACTGGAGAAGACAGCAGGAGGGCTTCCCCTCATTGTGACTTTGGTAAGATGTTGGCTGATCTCTTGTCAGGAGGAAAACACTATGATGCTGGAGGAACTCAGCAGGCAGGCAGTCAACGTTTCGGGTCAGGACCCTTCTTCAAATCCTTTTCTCCCAATCCTTTGGTTCTCTAGACAGGAGTCTGTGAATTGGGTCAATCGGGTGGCAGGAGTCTGATAAGGAGGTGTTCGACGGTGAGTCCATCTGGGTCGAGCCATCGAGGACCTGGCCCCATGACAGACGTACAAAGGTGCGCTGAGGGACCTGCAGCTCGAGTGGTCCCGAGGATCGTGCATGAGGTTGCAGGTCCAGATCCTGCCCGAATTGGGACCTTGCCCCGCCCTTCTTCTACCCGCCAGTAAAATGGCAGGGTGTCTGGAAGCAGGTTGCGCAGTTGCTGGCTAACGACGGCTCTTCCGTCACGGATCCGGAAGGATTAGGAGAGTTGGTCTGCTTAGGGGGTCCTGTTCTCGCTAGCTTCCTCCAGCAAGGACGTGTGCAGGGTTTTGCGGGAGGATCTCCCCATGATCAGCCCGAGGTGACGATCGATTGGAGGGCCACCGACGTTGGCAGGGCTGACCAGTGCCCTCTGCCAGCTACCCGGGTACAAGTCCCTGGGGCTGAACAGGCTGCCTGTGGAGCTCCTCAGGGCTTTCTGAAACATTCTGGGGATTGCCCACACACGGGTCCTGGGGGAAAAACGTATCAAAACATAGAAAACCTACAGCACATACAGGCCCTTAGAAATTACTAGGCTTACCCATAGCCCTCTATTTTTCTAAGCTCCATGTACCTATCCAAAAATCTCTTAAAAGACTCTATCATATCCGCTTCCACCACCGTTACTGGCAGCCCGTTCCACACACTCACCACTTACCCCTGATATCTCCTCTATATCTACTCCCCAGCACCTTAAACCTGTGTCCTCTTGTGGCCACCATTTCAGCCCTGAGGAAAAGCCTCTGACTATCCACACGATCAATGACTCTCATCATCTTATACACCTCATCCTCCGTCGCTCCAAGGAGAAAAGGCCGAGTTCACTCAACCTGGTGACTGGGGAGATGTTGCTTTCACAGTGCAGGGCGGTCATCATCCTGCTGCCTACCGAGGGTGATCTCTCCCTTCAGAAACCGGTGCCTATCTCCCACCTCGGCACAGAGTGCAAGACCTTTATCTGGGAGCTGTCAACCATCTGGGCTCCCAAGTGATTCACCCCATCCAGCTCTGCATGGTTGCCGGCCAGTCCACAATCAAGACCACATCCATTTCCCAGCGAGCTGGCCTTTCTCTCCCTCGGCCAGGGAAAGGCCTTATCAGGACTGCACGTGCTTGGACTCAGACCGCATGCCGTCACCCAGGTCCGATGTTTGTCCACTCCCTGGATAAACTCAATGGGTCCTTGGCAACACCCCTTCACATTGGAGGAGGAGAGCGGCAGGGATGCCCCATGTATGGCCAGCTATGTCCCATCTGTGTGTCTTCGGGGGTGGAGCTGACGGGTTTGTCCCTGCACGAGCCAGCCGTGGAGGTTGTCCTTTTGGCTTACATCGATGGTTGTGCTCTTCATAGTTGACCCCAGGAACGTGTGCGAGCACCAATAGGTCTTTATGGTGCACATGCTCTGCACGGATCAATTGGGAGGA
The DNA here is from genome assembly GCF_009764475.1 of Pristis pectinata. Lineage (NCBI taxonomy): Eukaryota > Metazoa > Chordata > Chondrichthyes > Rhinopristiformes > Pristidae > Pristis > Pristis pectinata. Next base: position 10,175,939 of record NC_067439.1, on the reverse strand, counting down.
ACGTTCAGGACCCATCGTGGGTCAGTGATGGGTGGGCTCCTTGCTGGAGGAGGTGAGACCGCTCACGTGGAGCACCACGCCCCTCCTCCGTCTTGGAGAGTGACTGAGGAAGCCTGGCCGGCAAACTGGCAGGAGCTGGAGGCGAAGGTCACCAGCCCGCTAGGGCGCTGGACAGGACTGCTCTGAGCGTGTTCTCACAGGGGCTGAGCGCTGGTCCTACACTGAATGGGGACCTCCGTGCTGTGGTACCGGTTGGTCACCTCGGTCAAGGAGAGTGTCACAGAATGACGTGTGATGTTCCAGCCAGTGTGGCAGGGTCGTGTTCTAGGAAACAGGAGTGACGTTGGAGAAAGTGTGGTGGAGCTACAAGTGGTAGGTGTGATGTTACTGCAATTATGAACAGGGTAAGTGTTACAGGAAGTAGATGCAGCATTTTAGGAAGTGTGACAGAGAAGGTATAATGTGAAAGTAGATGTCGTTACAGCAAGTGACAGGGGAAGAATCATAGAGCCCCAGACAGATACAACATAACCCCACATAAATCCCATTTTATTCCCCCCACATTCCCATCAACTCCCCCCAGTTTCTCCCACTCCTCACCCACACACCAAGGGACAACTCACAGCGGCCAATGAACCTACCGACCCGCACGTCTTTGGGGTGTGGGAGGAAAGCGGAACCCCTGGGGGAAACCCAGGGAGAAGGTGCAGACTCCACACACAGACAGCACCGGAGGTCGGGATCGAACCCGCCGAGCCACTGTGCAGCCCATTGAGTGCTGCAGGAAGTTCTGGTTCAGCAACATGAGAAGTGGTCGGATCCTTTATATATCAACAGCTAAAGTAACTCAACTAAAGAGTCCAAAGGCCAGAGCAAGGATAAAGAAACAGCAAAAATATGAAGTGATAATCGTGTACCAACAACCTGCATTTATATAGGAACTTTCAACTGACTGACAATAGTTCACAGGGTAATAACTGACTTGGACCCAGAGGAGGATATAAGATTACAGGTGAATAAATGGTGTTCCAAGGATAGAGAGCGGAGGGGGGCGGGGGGGGGGGGGAAGAGAGAGAGAGAGAGAGAGAGGAGAGAAAGTGCAGAGGGAGAGAGGGGGGTGAGAGGGGGATAGGGGAAAAGAGAGGGGGAGAGAGGGGAGGGAGGGGGAGAGAGGGGGAGAAAGGGGAGGGGGGAGAGAAGGGGGAGAGAGAGAGAGAGGGGGAGAGTGGGGGAGAGGGGGGAGAGAGTGTGGAGGGAGAGAAGAGGGGAGGGGAAGAGAGAGAGAGAGGGAGGGGGGTGGAGGGGGGTAAGAGAGAGTGTAATTTAATGAGCTTCTTTGGTTTCAAAACTGGGCCTGCAGTTTCCAAGAGGAAGTGTAGGGAGGGGCATTGGGAAGGTGCAGAGAGGGGCATTGGGAAGGTTTGGGTGTGATGGTGATATCCCCCTTGAGGTCAGCGAGAAAAGGGAGACCCAGAGTGCAGACGGGTGTAGGAAGTAGGATGTAGGAAGGAAGCAGGATGCCAGTTTATCTGGAGCCCTCTATCCATGGAAAATGACAGTCGACGTTTTGGGTGGAGATTCTCCATCCCAACCCAAAATGTCAACTGTCCATTCCCCTCCACAGATGCTGCCTGACCCGCTAAGTTCCTGCAGCAGTGTGCGTGTTGCTCCAGGTTCCAGCGTCTGCGGTCTCTGTGTGTCTCCACTCTATTCATGTACACGCTTCACCAACGGTGTCCAGAGTAACAGCTACAACTGAGAAAACATTCCCTGATCATCCGCAGTGTAAATTATCCCTGTGAAGGTGGGTGGCGGTGGACTCAGGGGAGGAAGGGGGTTGATGGGGATGTGAGAGAGTGGGTCAGAAGGGAATGAGAAACAGGACGCTGGAAGAACTCAGCAGGTCGGGCAGCATCTGTGGAGGCAGAAGGGGTATGTCAATGTTCCCTGCATCGGGGCAGGGTTCTGATTTTTGTTCCAGATTCCAGCGTCTGCAGGATTTTTTTTGCCTTCATACAAAAAATGGAACTGATGGGATTGCTGTGAGGGCCAGCACTGAGTTGACAGGCTGTGCGGACGCCCTGAGGAAGGGTGAGGTCAGGAGCCATTGACCAGCCTCCCCCATTGAGATTCCACACCGCGGACTCCCAGGTTGATGTTGGAACGAGCTGCCGACGAAGTGGTGATGTGTGTTCAGTTGTAACATTTGAGAGAGGTTTGGATAGGTACGTGGATGGGAGGGGTTTGGAGGGATGTAGTCCGGGTGCAGGTAGATGGGACGAGGCAGAAGATCGGGTCGGCATGGACTAGAAGGGCCGAAGGGCCTGTCTCTTTTTGTTGGTGGGGGGGGGGGGGTTACACCTACCAGCATTAGAGACGGGACTGCAGCTCCCAGGGTCCTGACAAAGTGACCAACACAGAGAATCTAAGTGAAAATTAAAACATTAGAAAAACCCACAGATCTGTCCCATGGCAGCAGGGGGAGAAACAAAGCAATGACTTACATCGGGACACTGCCACAGCCTGTCAGAAAGAAAGGGTCCACTGCAGACAAGGACATTAATAGCCCACAGTACATTGCAAGCAAGGACTGTATTAGCTAACAGTGCATTGTACACAAAGACCATTATAGCATAGTGCATTACAAACAAGAATTGTAATAAGTCACTGCAATGCAAACAATGGTTGTTTTGCAAACAAAAGTTGTAACGCTGCAGAGTGTATTACAAACAAGAACGATCATAGCATGGTGCTTTACAATCAAGGGCTATAATGGCTCACAGTACATGACAAACATGAGGTGTAGTAAGTTACAGTATATTTCAAACAAGGACTGTAATAGCTCACAGTACATGGCAAACATGAGGCGTAGTAACAAGGGCTGTAATAGCTCAGAGCACATTGCAAACAAGGACTATAATAGCTCAGAGTGCATTGCAAACAGGGGCTGTAATAGCTTAGAGTGCATCGCAAACAAGGGCTGTAATAGCTCAGAGTGCATCGCAAACAAGGGCTGTAACAGCTCACACTGCATTGCAAACAAACATTGTAGCTTTCAGGATTCAATAGCGAATTCTACAACTTCAGGTAGCTCGCTTTCTCCGTCTGGATTGGCCATTTCTTCAGTAAGTCAACTATCTGTGATATCAGCTCAGTCTTTCTCTCTCCATTAGCATAGCTGACTTACTAGGCACGTCCCACAGCCCTACATTTTGCATTCCACATTCCTTTATCTAAATTCTCACTCACTAACTGCCCTGGCCTCTTTGCTTTTGTGCCGTTTTCTCACTCTCTGTCTAACCCCATTAACCCATTAACTGAATGACCTCTACAACTTATCCCCACAGCAACCCTGGCCTCACCTTACCGGAGATATTCCCTTTGATTTAAACATCCTTCACCCTCTTTCTCTGTAACTTGTTTTCTCTCTTTTTCCAGTTCTGATGAAGGGTCTTTGACCTGAAACATTGACTCTGTTTCTCTTCCCACAGATGCTGTCTGACCTGCTGAGCATTTCCAGCATTCTCTGTTCAAATTGCAGAGTTCCAGCATTGTATTTCTTTTATTTCAATTTGTAACATTGCAGAGCAAACATGGATATATATAGCAAGGTGCTTCACAATCAAGGATGGTAATAGGTCAGAATACATTGCAAATATGAGTTGTAATTAGCTATATTGCATTATAAACTAGCTCTGTAGTAAGTTAGAATGTATTGCAAACAAGGGCTGTAATAGTATTGTAAATTAGGACTGTAATAGCTCAGGAGAGTTTGCAATCTCTTCTGAGATATCATGGTGCATTGTAATGTAAACAAGGGTTGTAACAGCATGAAGTGCATAGACTCTGTAATAGTGTGCATGCTACAACAGAAAAATATTCTTGAATGCCATAACTCTGAAATAAAACAGAAGATGGTGGAAGTAGCAGCAGTTTATGTGGAAAGAGAAGTGTTGTCAAAGTCAAAGTTGAGTTTATTGTCATCTGCACGTCCATGTGTGCACAGGTGCAATGAAAAACGTACTTGCAGCAGCATCACAGGCACAGAGCATCAGAGACACAACATTTCACAAGGAAAACATAAATTAACAATATAAATTATACAAGAAAGAACAGAATTAAAACAACAAAAAAGAAGTCCATTGTAGTGCAAAGTGGTCATAGTGTCGCTATAATGAGGTAGCATTAGGGTTGTGCTGGTTGGTTCAAGAACCGAATGGTTGAAGGGAAGTCGCTGTTCCTGAACCTGGTGGTGTGGGACTTCAGGCTTCAGTAGCTCCTGCCCGATGGTGGCTGCGAGAAGATGGCACGGCCCGGATGGTGGGGATCTTTGATGGTGGATGTTGCCTTCCTGAGGCAGCGCCTCCTGTAGATACTACCAATGGTGGGGAGGGACGTGCCCGTGACGTATTGGGCTGAGTCCACCACTCTCTGCAGCTTCCTATGTTCCTGCCCACTTGAACTGCTGTAATTGCTGTTATGAACAATGACCAGACTGGGCACAAAGGGACAAGAGAGATCACAGAATTTCTCCACCCTTTAATTGCCTGTCACTACCTGCTTAGTGAGAATTCTGGAGGCTGGAATCTAAACTTCATTGCCTCCTCCTGTTCTGCAGAACATAATAGTGCAACAACGGAGACCAACTGATGATCGGGTCTACGTGGGTCACCCCCTCATTCAAATATTTAAAGTTTCTTCCCTGCAAGGGCAGTGAATGTCCTGAACTGGGGCTTCAGGAAGTGAAAGGTTTGTGGTACACCCTGGTTTGTGGTGTGTGATTGCCCCCTAGTGTTTATGCTGGGACTTGCTGCACCTGGTCTCTCAGCCCAGACACAATCTGGAGAACTCTTGACCGTGCAACACTGAGTGATTGGTGATAGCGGATCAGTGCAGATGAAAATGATAACTGCAGAGATACAAACAGGAAATTGTTTCGCTATCATTTCTTTTAAGTTATTGCACAAAAGAAAGATCCCTTCCCAGAATGTCCCAGGAGTTGGCTGCCCTTGGCTTTTTGGAAAAACAGGCATGTACACACAAACGTTCAATGGTCCAGCACAGACAAAGGTCATTCAGTCCATCAAAGACCAATCTCAATAGTCTCACCTAGTCCAGGTCCAAGACCACACTAGCTGGCTTTTTTTTTGTTTTTGTGGGCTCCAAATTTGTGAGAGATTTGTAAACAGCAAGACAAAGGAAGAAAGCTGTATGGGGGTAGACAGACAGAGAGCAAAACAGTGCCAGAGAATGAGAGGGCTCCACAGAGTGAGAACAAAATGGAGAGAGAGAGACAGGTTAGTGAAAGAGGAGAGCAAGCAAGTCAGATAGAGCAAGTTAAAGTACACAGAGCAGTATTTTCCATGTGACACAGAATTAGGCCATTCAGCCCTTGGAGTCGATGCTGGCTCTCAGAGTAACCCTGTAAGTTTTTCTCTCTCACCTGGCCAACAACTCCCCTCACCCACGTTGGGGGAAGTTAAGGGGATAATTAACCAACCCACAAGTTTTTGGGATGTGGGAGGAAACTGAAGCACCCGGGGGGGGGGGGGGGGTGGTGGGGTGGAACTTACAGAGTCACAGATAGAACGTGCAAACTCCACACAGACAGCGCCTGGGGTCAGGATCAAACCCGGGTCACTGGAGCTGTGAGGCAGCAGCTCTGCTCACTGCAGAACCCTCAGGGAAAGTGGTACATCAGTAAAGCCAGAATAATATAGTGAGCCAGGGTGCAATGAAGTTCCTTGCTCGCGTGAAGCTCACAGAGTAAACAGTGGACATGGTAATGACAAATACAACAATACAGCGATGACTGCAAAACAACAGAATGGTGCAAAGACTGTAGTGCAGTCTGAAGTACTGAAAAAAGAAACGCGAAAGTGACAACAGAATTAATAACAGATAATTAAGAGTCCGAGAACATGGCAGCCCCACCGGAAAGGGGGTGTGAGAGAGGTGACTGGTTCAGGAGTCTGACAGAAGTGGGGAAGCAGCTGTTCTTGAGTCTGGTCGTCTGGGTTTTCAAGCTCCTGTATCTTCTCCCAGAAGGCAGAAGAGAGAAAAGGGAACAGCCAGGGTGGCAGGAATCCCTGACAATACTGTCGGCCTTCCTGAAGCAACGCATGGCGAAGGCGGACTGGATGGAAGGGAGTGAGGAGCCGGTGACGGACTGGGCAGTGTTTACTCCTCTCTGCGGGTTCTGTCGGTCCAGAGCAGAGCAGTTACCGTACCAGGCTGAGGTGCAACCTGACAGGATACTTTCTACAGCACATCTGAAGAAGTTCGGGAGAATCCTTGTGGACAAGCTGAATCTTCTCAGGACAGTTACTGGTTTCAAGCCCGTGGTTCAAAATGTTTTTCACTGGAGATGTGAAAATTGTTTTTTCTTCTACACTCTCCCTCCAGCTCTGAAACCAATCTGTGTCCATCCAGTTCACTCAGGAAGCTTCTAATATCTCACAGGCCGGCAGCTGGTGAAGGGGCAGACCAACTGAACCTCCCGGAAGGCAGGATGAAGGAGACGGTGCTGGGGATTCCACTTTCCCCTGTACCCTACCGTAGACTTTGCTCACCCCAGATTCCTCCCAGGGTCCAAAGTCAATGCCAGCAGGATCAGCCAGGAGATGGAGACCTCCCACAGGCCAGAGACCTGGATTAACACGGCACCTTTTACAACCTCAACACATCCTGCAGGTACTTTACAGACCGTGACGTCTGGTCCTTGCTGGCATGTAGGAAACTTGGCTGTCACTTTAGAACATAGAACAGTACAGCACAGCACAGGAACAGGCCATGGTGTTGTGCCGAACTAATTAAACGTAATTAAATGCCGAACTAACCTCATCCCTTCTGCCTACACAATGCCCACATCCCTCTATTCTCTGCACATTTATGTGTCTGCCTGAGAGCTTCGTAGATGCCTCTATTGTATCTGCCTCCACCACCACCCCTGGCAGCACATTCCAGGCACCCACCACTCTGTGTAAAAAACCTGCCCCGCACATCTCCTTTGAACTTACCCCCTCTCACCTTAAATGCACGCCCTCTAGTATTTGACATTACGACCCTGGTAAAAGGATACCGGCTGTCTATTCTACCTACGCCTCTCATGTTATTATAAACTTCTATCCTCTCAGCCTCCATCGCTCCAGAGAAAACAACCCAAGTTTGTCCAACCTCGCCTTATAGCACATGCTCTCTAATCCAGGCAGCATCCTGATGAACCTCTTCTGCACCCTCCGCACCCTTCCTGTAATGGGGTGAACATTGAGAATAGAAAGCTCCCACGGACAGTGATGGGATAAATGCCAGTCCGTCTGCTTTCTCATCATGTTTGTTCAGCGATAAGTCTGGGACACCACCTCGAGAACTGCCGTTCTTATAAATAGCATCATGGGATTTCTTCCATTCACCAGGGGCACATACAGGCCACAGGAACAATGTGGCACTCCCTCAGCACCGCCCGGAGATAGCAGTCCGGAATGTGTGTCCTGGTCTCTGGAATGGGATAGGAAATATTGCCTTTCAATTGTACCTTTCAATTCTAAACTCAGAACAATTAAATATCACAATTATCTCGGTGCTGAGGTTATGAACCTGGAGAGTAACCTTAGAATGGGCTAGATACACAGTAGAGCTCACTCTACACCATCTCATCCCAGGGCAGGGACAGTATGGGTTAGACACAGAGTGAGGCTCCCTCTACACTGTTCCATCACACACTCCCGGGGCACAGGCTAGATACAGATTTCGGTGTCCATTTCTAGGGAACAGTCTGTCACATTTTCTGATCTTCCAACTGGGTATGGAGCCACACTTGCACAGAGGCGGGATGCACTCAGAAGAGCTGTCCCAAGCTCGGGGCTGTCAATTCCACCTCGGCACCCCAGGGTGTTGCTGCTGTCTCTCACCTCTGCCCCGACTGAAAGAGTGGCAACCGAGTGGACCCAGAGGTTAGCAAGGAACGGAGAGACCATCCGGGTGAAAAGAAGCACAGAGGAAGACAATTATCTTGAGTGTGTCTCCTCTACACCTATGTGCCTGTGATGCTGCTGCAAGCAAGTTCTTCAGCGTATCTGTACCTCACTGTACTTATGCACATGGCAATAAACTCGACCTGACTTGAATCCTAGCCAGTTTCTTTTTGTTTTTTTTAGAAAGAGTTGGGATACTGGGATTATTTCCAAGGAAGCACAAATGGTTAAAGAAAGACTGGATTTTTTGAAAATGATGGAACATGATGAAATACAAAATGATTTTCTCTTTGGGTTGAGGGTTAGCAAGGCAGGTCATTCAATTAAAATTATCATTACGACAAATCGGAGATAGGCCAAAGGTTAGAGTTCATCTTCAATGTCCTATCGAACCCATTTTTTTTCTGGCCTTTACCCACAGGATGTTTTTTTTTTTGTTTAAAATGTTTAATTAAAGCATCAACAAAACTTAAAATGTTGTCCTGCTTGTCCAGGATGTGCACCAGCCCCTGTGGACACACCAGTCCAGGAAGGACTCCAGTGAGCCAACAGATATCACGTACTTCCTCTCCAGGGACACCCAGGCACGGACATAACATTGGAAGGGGGCAGGAAATCCGTACGGATGGACCTCCCAATGGCCCAGTGGCTGGACCTGTGAATGGCCACCTTGCAATTACCCTGGGAGCGTAGGACAGGGACATTGGTAGAGGGACCTTTATTCCGTATCTAACCCTGCTGTCCCTGCCCTGGGAGATGACAAGAAAAAACAGTTACCTCCTTGATGATGGAGTCCCTGAGACTCTGTGTCCCTCGAGGTGCCCCTGATATTCGAGGACCCATCTATTGGATGGGAGCCGTCTCCCAGAAGGGGGTCCTGAAGCTGAGAGAATAGGCAGAACCTTGGCAAATGGAGTTTAATGTAGGAAAGTGTGAGGACATGCAAATTGGTTGGAGGAATCAAAAGGCGAACCATTTGGAGAGAGAGTCATAGAGTAACACAGCATGGAAACAGGTCCTTCAGCCCCAACTGGTCCATGCCAACCATGGTGCACACCAAGCTAGATCCAGTTGCCCACAGATGGCCCATATCCCTCTAAACCTTTCCTATTCATGTAGCTGTATAAATGTCTATTAAATGTTGACATTGTACCCCACCTCTACCACTTACTCTGGCACCTCCATACACCCATCCCCTCTGAGTGAACGTAGCTGCCCCTCAGGTTCCGAGTATATCTTTCCCCACTCACCTTAAACCTCTGCCCTCTAGTTTTTTGTTCCCCTTCCCTGGGGAAAAAGACAGTGCATTCACCAATCTGTGCCCCTCATGATTTTATACACCTCTATCAGGTCTCCTACATTCCAAGGAAGAAAGTCCTAGCCTGTCCAATCTCTCCCTATAACTCCGGCCCTCGAGCCCTGACAGCGTCCTCAGAAATCTTCTCTGCACTCGCTCCAGTGAATGAATTGGGGTGGCAGCAGGCCACTCGGTCCATCAAGTCTGCTCTGCCACTTAACCTCAGGGCTGATCTGACCATAACCTCGTTTCCACATTCCCACCTACCCCTGGTAACTTTTCACACCCCTCACTTCTCGAGAACCCCTCTCCCCCTGCCTTAGAAATTCAAAGACTCTACTTCCACTGCCCTTTGGCGAAAAGAGCTCCAAAGACCCACCACCCTCTGAGAGATTTTTTTGCCTCGCATCTATCTGATGATGGCACACAAATGGAACACAGGGGGATCTAGGAGTTCCTGTGCAAGAAGCACATACCATTTGCTTTATTAATTAGCAGCAAGTAATTAAGACAAATGAACATTGGCCTTGATTGTTAGGGCAATGGAGTTTTAAAAATAGAGCAGTATTTTTACAATAGCACAAGACGTTGGTGAGGTTGCACATGGAGTGCAGTGTACAGCTTTGGTTCCTTTATTCAAGAAGGGATAGATTAACATTGGAGGCAGTCCAGGAGATATTTACTGAGCTAATTCCTGGGATCAGAGGATTGTTCCATCACAAACTGCTTTGGAATTTAGAAGAATGAGATGTTTCCATAAATGGGAGAGTCACAAGTGAGGGGACATAGTTACATGATTAGGGGGTGCCGATTGAAAATTGAGGTGCATGAAACTTCTCCTTAGAGGGTGGTGAGTCTCTGGCATTTTCTGCCCCACTGGGTTGTGGAGGCTGGATCAGTCGGGGTCTTTTAAAGAGGAGGGAGATACATTTTTGAAAGGTTGAGGAACTGAGGGCAATGGGGAGCGGTGCAGAAGGCCTGGGGCAGTCAGCCGTGATCATATTGAATGGCACGGCAGGCGCAGGGAGCTAAATGTCTTACTCCCACCACCACCGACATTCATGCCCATGAACTCTGGGGAGAGGCCTTCTGTTCTATGAGAAGGGGTGGGGGATTGGGGAATCCTTGGTGAAAATGGCCCCTGTTGAGGAGACGGTGCTAGGTGTCCCTCCACCTTTTGGGTGGGTGGGTGCCCAGGACAAGGAGAAGAGCAAGAAGAGAAATGGGCTTGTCCTCGACCCAGAGCCCAGTCCTGCCCTGGGGTGGGATGCAGGGAGGGAGGTTGCCTGAAGAAGGCCAAGATGTGTAGGGTGGGTGTGTTGGCTACCAGCAGTGACTGCCCAGAGGACAGCAGGGATTCAAGGTTGGGCAGGGGAGGTTGGGGGTCACCAGGGAGGATTTAGAGTTCACCACCAGTAAGATGGTGGACACCCTTGTGCCCCCGATCATGTCCTGCCTCACCCCCACTGGTGATCTCTGGGCTTTCTTAAAAAGACCAGGGGAACCTGCAACCGTTGGTGTGTCTGTACCATCTCCAAACACGGCCTCAATCCAGTGCCTTGGTTCGAGGTGTCCTTACTGAGCTGCTGAGGAGACAGGACTTAAAGTTCTCTTGACGCGAAGGTAACAATAGCTGATCTCAACATCGACGGCCATGGTGGGGGCTTCTCTCTGCAGAGTTAACAATCTCTCAGTCCTCAGGGAAGGGAAGATACATGGTGGGCTTTCTACAGGATACCCCACACTGTCCTGGGAGACAACTCTCCCGCCATCCACCTCTGAGAAAACTTCGCCTGCAAACTAGTAAGAATGAAAGGGAAATTTAGGAAGTTAAAGAGAAAGGTGTTGGATTGAGGTCATAATAACCAGAGTCTGCCAGGAAGGAGCTTTATATGGAAATTTAAAAGTATGTCTCGAACTAGAGATAAAGTACAAAGAGAAAATTGCTCTATTAGAATACATGTAGCATTTAGTCATATACAGCATGGAAACAAGTCTTTTAGCCCAATTCATCCATGCCAACTAAGGTATCTATCCAAGGAGAAGGAAGATGAATTAATGGCCCTAATAGAAATAAATAGGTATGATCTAATTACCATTGCATAGACAGGTAGACATAGAAGAGAGGCGCAAAACGTCTTCGGAGGTGGACAGCCTTGGTGTTAAAGAATGGAATAACAGTAGGTGGGGGTGCCGGGGATGTTAGCTCAGAAGTAGAATTAGTTTAGGTGGAGCTAAAAAAACCCCAGCAAGGAACAGAAAACATTAGGAGTTATCTGCAAGGCCACAAGCAGTGGTGATAATTTAGGACTGACTACTAATCTGGTGCATGCAAACAATGATCAAAAAAAACTTTAACCTACACCTAGATTGGGTAAAGTAAATCAGCTCTAATAGTGTGGAGGATGATTTTATGGAGTGTATGTAGTTTTCTAGATCAGCCTGCTGAGAGACTGACAATGGAACAGGTACTTCGGATGTAGTACTGTATTGTGAGAAAGAGGTAAGAACAGACCTGGGAGTTAGGAAGAGGGGCTATAATGTGATGGAATTCTAGTCACAGAGGGGTACAGCACAGAAACAGACCCTTCAGCCCAGCGAGTCTGCACCAACCATCAAGCACACATTACACTAACCTTGCACTCATCGCATTTTATTCTCTCCACATTCCCATCAACCCCCCCAAAGATTCTACAACTCGCCTATACTTGGGGCAATTTACTGCAGCCAACTAACCTACCAAACTTCACATCTTTGGGATGTGGGAGGAAACCGGAGCACCCAGGGGAAACCCACACAGTCACAGGGAGCGTGCAAACACCACACAGGGAGCACCAGAGCTCAGGATCGAACCCAGGTCACCAATGTACTCTACAAAAGTTCTATAAAAAGGATGAGAATTACTTCAGTCAGAAACCAGGAGGCGCAAGTGGTCTGTGCTAGATTGGGAAACTACTTTAGAAGATAGAACAGTAAATGACTAACTTTTACAGATTACCTTTTGAAGATTTAATACATAGCTTGCAAGTGATATTTTCATTTAAGGCAAAAAATAACAGAAAATGTGGTCTAGCTGCAGCTATCAAGAGAGACGAGCTGACACCCACCCACTTGGGATTACGTGTTGGACCCAGGGTCTGACACCTTCCTGGTAACAGGTGAATGTAATGCGAACCAGTTGTTTGAAAATGGAGTGGAAGGTATTACACAGAGCAGTCCCACACAATACTCTCCACCCGAGATGTTTAACCCTGATCCACAGATCGAAGTCAAAGTCGAGTTTATTGTCACATGCACAAGTCCATGTGTGCACAGGTGCAATGAAAAACTTACCTGCAGCAGCATCACAAGCACAGAGCATCAGATACACAACATTCACAAGGAAAACATAAATTATACAAGAAAGAACAGTTAGAACAAAAAAAAAATCCATTGTAGCACAAAGTGTTGCTATACTGAGGTAGTGATCCCAGGCAGTGAGGCCAGGACAAATCAGGGCTTCGTGTATACAAGGAATGTGCAAGCTTGCACCTGATCGTGGTCTTTGAAAGGGCTGTTCTGGCTGCATTTAAGCCCCATGCTGCTAATTTTTCTGTTCCCAGTGTGGAGGAGCAGTAGGTTGTTGGGAGGACCTCAACAGTCTGCTCCTGGGCCTGACCAAGGTGGCCACTCACAGGTCCAAGCTGTCATTTATTGCAGCGAGGGTAGTCTTCCTATCCCCACTGTCTGCCTCTCTCCTAAGCTTACATTCATGCCTAGGAGTCCCTGGAGAGGGTACCATGCAGTGTCCACTGATTCACTTGGGGTCTTCTGCAGCTGGTGGGCACTGGAGCATCTGCACTGCATCCTGGGCACTGAGGATATTTTTATTAAAAGCAACAAAAAAATTGTTATTTTGAAAAACAAAGAATATATGCAAATTGGAGACACGTGCATAAAGGCCATAGTAGGTCTGGAAAGAGTGAAGCTCATAACTATTGTTCTCCCAGCGTTCCCATGACTGCTGCACTTCTGTATTTTCATTTCTGGGGCTTGAATTTGGAGTTTAAGGTGGTTTTCACACTGGACCTGAGCAGTGCCCCCAAGTCTTTCACAACTTGTGAAGTGAACTTTCAATCCTTCAAACAACAAATAAATCCTTTTTTTTTAGAAAAGACTATTTATTTAGTTATGTACAATGGACACATCAACATAATGTTTTAAAAAATTAATTTACATGGAGTAATAAATTTCTGGTAAAAAAACTCTTCATTACACAGTATACAGTTCTACTGCACAGAGCAGTCACACATGGAAACAATGGGTCTAGTGCTGTGTAATAGAGGAGGCACGGTACAGGATAGAGAGGAAAGTGAGGGCAGGAGGGAGAGGGAGAGCGAGAGCGCGAAAATGAAAATCAGGATGCAGCCCTGAGAATAGAGGCAGAAGATAAAAGCACACAGTCGAGCCAGGAGGGAGAGAAAGAGAACTTGTTTGCTTTGGGCAAATCGCAAGTACTAAATCACTGCAGCCGACCTTACTATTTAGCAGATCACAACATTGATTAATTTTTCTGAATTACACCATGGTTAGATCCTGACTTTGTGTGGTAGAGTAACATGGAGTAACATGGGTGAAATCAAATCAGCAGCCATGTTACATTCCCCCAACAAAGGGGTACGTGTCCACAGAGGGCACCCCTCAATGAAGTACACTGGCATCATTTATGCACCTCACCTCAATGGGTAGCTTTCTCTGTGCAAGTTGAAGGGAGGAGGAGGAGGCCTCAGTCCAGTGACATCACTGGAGAGATCTTTGTAAAAAACAAAATCACACAATTCCCTGTTTAATTTAGAATTTTCAATAACCTGAGCAAGACACAACCCACAAGGTCATTAGTTGGAAGTCATTGAGCCACACAGCCAACTGCTGGTGATCAAGAGAGGGAATATTCACCCAACATCAGCACCCAGACCGGCAACAAACTCTGTAGGGGTTGGTCACCAGGCCCAAGATATTCCAGACTGTGTGGGCTCCCTCTGATGCCAAACAGGGTCAAGACCCAAGCGGTATCATTGCTCAGCAGCCAACACAGCACTTGGGAAGATTTGACAAAAAGTATTCCAATTTGCAGTAGTAAATGCAACAACCGGGGATTGAACCAATGCTTGGAAAGAACCAGGATCGATTTAAAGTATGTGTCCCAGCCCACAGCAACAGTTAGTATGCTGGGGATAGGTTAATTAGTGGACCATCAATACCCATTACAGCAAGTAATTAGGAAGGCAAAAAGGACATTGGCTTTTATCGCAAGGAGTACAAAAGTAGAGAATCTTACTGCAAGTATACAGGGCATTGAGACCACACACACACACAAAAACAGAAAATGCTGGAAACACTCAGCAGGTCAGGCAGCATCTGTGGAAAGAGAAACAGAATTAAAATTTCAGTTCGAAGATCATCATCAGAACTGGAACACAGAGAATAAAGTTAGTTATAAAGTTTTTAGTTTCAGTTAAAACCAACTTATTTTTCTGTATCCAAATTCTGATGAAGAGTCTTCAACCTGAAACATGAACTTTGTTTCTCTCTCAGCAGATACTACCTGACCTGATGAGTGTTTCCTGCATTTTCTCATTTTTTCCTTTTCCAGCATCTGCATTTTGTTTTATTTTCATCGATGAGACTGCACGTGGAGTACTCCATACAGTTTTGCTTTCCCTTCCCAAGGAGGGATATACTTGTACTGGAGAAAGTTCAAGGAAGGTTGATTAGGTCGGTTCCTGGGACAAACAGGTTGTCTGATGAATAAAGAATGAGCAGATTGGGCCTATACCCATGGGAGTTCATAAATACGAGAGGCGTATTAATGATACATACTAGATTCTGAGGAGGTTTGATAGGTTTAAGGATGAGAGGATATTTCACCTTGAGGAGAAACCTAGAACTGGAGTGGGGGGAGCATAATTTCAGAATAAGGAATCCCCCATTTAAGATGGAGATGAGGAGGAAATCCTTCTCTCAGGATTATGAATCGGGAATTCCCTATCCAAGAGAGAGCTGTGATGGTCAAAGACCGTAGAGGCGGAGACTGACGAACTTTTGAACCGGAGTTGAGGGTTATGGCAGTCAGACAGGGTGGTGGAACCGAGTCCAAGATCAGACAAGCCATGATCTTACCAAATAACAGAGCAGATTAGATGGGCCAGATGGCCTATACTTGTTGTTATTTCTTATCTGTATGGACAGGCATAGAGTCCCGTGCAGCAGAGGTGGAGTTGGGACCTCTGTGAAGCAGATGTGTTTGGCAGGAGGATCTTGCACACGAGGAAGATGGTCTCACAGACGAGAGGCATCAGGAGGAAGGTGCGGTGGATCCCTGTGCCCAGTCAACGTCCACTCCCTGGGGCGGTGCCTGCGCACCACTCAGTACTCCACCCCGTAGCGGTCAAAGTTGCGGAGGATGATGTTGAGCTGCAGGTGGACGCTGCCCATAGCCACAGTGTGGAGCCGGTAGCGGTCAGCCCCAGTGTAAATCAGGTCACTGTGTTTCAGCTGGGGACCGCCGCCAACAAACATCTGGGACAGCTGTTCCTGCCAGGTGCCCAGGGGCCGCCAGGTGACGCAGTCTATCTGGTGGAAGCCAGGGCTGCTGGGGATGTGGCAGAAACCGTACCCGTAGAGCTCGCTCCGGCCGAAGGAGTCCTGGTGCCAGACCTGCAGGAAAAGCTTGGGCCAGCCTGAGGCAGGCACGAGGCAGAGAGGGCAACAGGGTCAGTTTGCTGCCCATGGCGAGGGTTCCTCCTTTCTCCTGTTGTTGCTCCCGCCCCTCCTAAAGGTACCAACCGCCGCTGAGACACAGAACCTCAGGCACGCTCTTCCCCACTCACTCATAACAATGGTGCAGTCAGCTATTCAACCACAAAAAGGAGGCACCCTAGCCCAATCACTACCCTCTCCTATCACACATCTGGTACAAGAGATGTGCACAGAAAACTTTGACTGCTTTTAGGGAAGGGTGTGGGCATCCAGCTGTAATGCTCTCTATGCTTATAGGGAAGTCAGCACCCACAATACAACACCCCTTGCCCACCACCCCACCCCCACCATTGGCTCACCACCTGGAACATTCCCTAATTAATAGGCAGTCTATTCTTAAATTTTAAATCTAATTGATAACCAATGGTACTGAAGGACAAGATGCATAGTTGGAATTAGGTCACAGATCAATCATGATCTTGTTAAAAGGCAGAATAGGCTTCAAAAGCTAAATGACCTCCTTCCATCACTGTGTTCCAACACAGAGCCAGTGCGATGGTGATCAGGAACAGAACCCCAGACTGGTTTTCTAACCCAGGGAACCAAGCCAACTGTAACAGGCTGCAAACTACTAAATTCTTCCAGATGTAAACAAGTTAGAAGACAGGTGGAGAGAAATCATTTCAAGTGGTGACAGAGTCTAGGAACAGGAGGTAGAGTTGAAATATTAGAGGCAGGTCCTTCAGGAGTGAAATTAGGAAACACCCAGTTGGAAACACTTGGCTAATTTTAAACCTAAGATTGGGAGATTTTGTCAACCAACTGGAATTAAGGGGTTTGGACCAAAGGTGTTAGGTGTAGACCAGGGAAGATTTCACTGAACTATAGAACGGGCCCAAAGTACTGATGGTCTTCCAGTGGTTCTTATGTAAGACAGATTACCACCAGACAGGCGCCATACATCAGAATGTTAAGCATTGGGCAACTTCTAGACCAGAGCTTCAGCTGATCAGATCCCAGCAGAGGGGGAAAAGTAATAAGAACACAGTTTTTTTTCCAAAAAGCCAGGGATTTGAAGGAAGGATGTATGGGAGGGATTCTGGATTTTACGTGAGGAGTTGCTGTGATCTGGAATATGCTGTCTGACTGGGCAGAGGAAGCAGATTCAATAACATTTCCAAAGGGGGAACTGAATCTCGGCTTAAAATGGGAACGTATGCAGAGGTCAGGGAAAAGAGTGGGGAACGGGATTTGTGGGTTCTTTAAAAGAGTTGGCACGACTGTGACAGGCCCAATGGCCTCCAGCTCACTGTGCAATGCTTTGAGACACGTGGAGCATTTTTCCTCATTATTTGCCACAAGGTTTCCCCTTCCAAACTGCAAGCTTCTTCCCTCTGTTCCTTCCTTCTCCCTGACAACTCTCCCTCCCATTCTCTCCTCTCCCCTAATAGTTCTGACAAGCAGAAAGACCTAAACTTCAAAACTTACAACTCAGTAAAAGCTTCACTTGTTTTGTCTTTCCCAATTAACTTTTTCCTCTCTGCTCGTTTTGTTCTGTCAGAATTGGAAACAAAAGAGCAGCAATAATTGCAAACTTTCTCTCAGGCCTTTCTAAACAACAGCTCATTAACCTCTGTTCAATTACATAATGCAATGAGTTTAATTGAACCTCTTTTAGAAAATTCAACAAACTATGAGACACTGGAAGTGTGAGGGGAATAGATAAAAACTTCCACGCAGATTGCTGCATTTGACACTGCAGTGCTACTAAAAAGCTGTGAGTCTGATGTTGTTTTAATTGTCCAATTAGTCCGTTTGACCCAAATTTGAGCACAATTCAATCCTGAGAATGGTTAGATTCCTGGGCACCGAGGAAATCGAGTGGAATGGTTAAATTAAATTAAAGTTCACCCCCTTAAGGCTGATGTGAGAGGAATTTTTTCCCTCAAAAGGTCTATAAGTCTTTGGAATTCTCCATCCCCAAGGACTGTAGAGATCAGATCACTGAATTTATTTGTGGCCAAGATAGACTGTTAGTCTCTGGTGGACTTGAGAGTGACAGGGAATAGAGAGCAAAGTGGAGCAGAGGCCAAGTCCAGATCAGCCATGAATCTGGACCCAAGTAGAAAAGAGAAAGTTAAGGGGAAATTTTTATTTCTCATTTTTTTTTAAATGAAATATGAACCCTATCAAGTCTCTGCCAGTTCTCAGAACAATCCCATCTCCCCACTTGTTTCCCTGCAACCTTTTCACTCTCACATGTCCACCTGGGTTCTCCTACCAACCAGCACATCTTTGCAAGCACCTGGGGGAAACCCATGCGGTCACAGGGAGAACATGCAAACTCCACACAGGGTCAGCATCAAACCTGGGTCGCTGGAGCAGTGAGGCAGCAGCACTACCCTGCTGTGCCACTGCGCTGCCCTAACAGTGACATACAAATTATGAAGGGCGTAAATACAGAGAATGAGTTTCCAATGGTCAGTGATCCAAGGACACAAATTCAATTGTCCATAGAACCAAAGGGGTGAAGGGCGGGGAATTTGTTTGGCAGTGAGTTATGGTCAAGAATCCACTGCCTGAAATGAATTCCATGTGAACTTTTAAAGTGGGATTGGAGGAATACCTCAGAGGCAGGGGAAAACCTAATAAGGGTGTACAAAATTATGGGCAGCATAGATAGGGGAGATGGTAGGAAATGTTTCCCCATAGCAGAGGTGCCTAAAACCAGAGGGCATAGGGTTAGGGTAAGGTGTAGGAGGTTTAGAAAGGATCTGAGGAAGAACTTTCCCAACCAGAGGGCAACTGGAATCTGGAACTCACCGCCTGAGGGGGTGGTGGAGGCAGACACACTCACAATAATTGACAATAACTAGACGAACAGTTAAATTGCCTAGATGGTTACAGAACAAGTGCCGGTAAACGGGATTAGTATAGGTAAGTACTTGATAGTTGGTGTGGATAAGGTGAGCCGAAGGATCTGTGTCTGCACTGTGTGACTATGACTCTACAACTGGGGCATGGGTAGAAAGAAGGGCTGTGGGACCAAAGGGCCACTTATTATGGGCTGAATAGCCACCTTGCATGCTCTCTGCTAATCCCAGAGTTGACAAAATACGAACACAATTCAGCTTGAAAAAACCTACCTTGGAGCCCTTTGGTTGCATAGTGCACATCAATAGGATGGGACCAGTAAGTCATCTCCTTGATTACTGGGTTGTCCACCTGTGTTTGTCCTTCCTTTAAACCAGACAGGAGCTTCCAAGCACACCCTACAGGGGGAAAGAAATCAATCATAAATACAGCACTCAGAATTTGGACTAGGTTACTGCTAACACAGGGATTGTCACAGAGAGAAAAAAAAACAGAAAGCATCTACTTGGCCTTTTACTATCCTGTTAATAGAACCATAGAATCCTACAACACAAGAAACAGGCCCTTGTGTGCATACTGACCATTAAGTAACACGTTTATACTAATCCAATTGACCGGCACTTGGTCCGCAAACTTCTAAGTCTTTGTGATTCAAGTACTCATCCAGATACTTTTTAAACGTTATGAGATTATCTGCCCCCACCACCTTTTCAGGCAGTGTGTCCAGATTGCAATCACCCTCTGGGTGAAAAAAAATTTCCTCAGATCCCCTCTTATGCCTCACCTTAAACCATGATTTTCGACATCTCTATTATGAGGAAATGTTTCTCTCTATCCACCCTATCGATACCTCTCCTAATTTTGTACACCTCTATTGGGTCCCCTCCTCAGCCTCCACTGCTCCAGACCCAGCCTATCTAGTCTTCGTCCCAGGCAACATCCTGGTGAATCTCCTCTGCACCCCCTCCAGTGCATTCATGTCCTTCCTGTAGCAAAGTGGCCAGAACTGCGCACAATATTCCAACTGTGACCTAATCAAAGTTTTAAGTTGTACCATGACCTCCAAGCTTTTATATTCTATGCCCAGGCTAATGAAGGCCAGCAACCTGCAAGCGTTATTGACCACCTTATGTATTTGTGGACCCAGGTCACTTTGTTCCTCAATACTCTAGGACCCTACCTTTCACGGTATATGTCGTACCCTTAGTAGACCTCCTAAAGTGCATCGCCTCACACTTATCAGGCCTAAGTTCCTTCTGCCACTGCTCTGCCCATTTTATCAATGATCAATTCCTGTAACCAAAGACTACCCTCCTATCGACACCACCCATTTGTGTCATCTGCAAATTTACTACTCATGTCTCCTACGTTCATATCCAAATCATTATTTTCAATGACCAACAGTAATGATTCCAGCACCAATCCCTGTAATACACCACTGATTACAAGCCTCTGATCACAAAAGCAACCTTCCATCACTCCAGTCTCCGATTACAAAGCCAACTTTGGTTCCAATTTGCCAAAGACTTCACTGAAGTCCATGCAGACAACAACAACTGCATTGCCCCCATCAATATATTTAGTTACTTTTGCAAAACAAAAACTCAAATTAGTCTGACAGAATTTCCCACCAAAGTCATACTGACGATCCCTGATCGTTCCCTGCCTTTACAAGTGTAGATTAATCTTGTCCCCCAGAGTATTTTCCAATAACTTCCAATGATGCTGAATCACGATGAGGATCATTTCGCAGTTTGTATGCCACACACCCAGACTGTGGGAAAGATCCAAAGCTGAACAATTCTCCCAAGAATTGCTGCATTCCTCATAGGATGTGCCTCAAATGACAGTACTTATGTGCTACATCCCAGAGTATTCACTTCTGCAGGGGTCTTAATTTGCATTTTAATGAAAACCATCGTTAACTGCTTCCAGCTTCTCCAAGGAAGCCTGCGTTATAGATCGGCACCATGCACAACAAAGTACTATTTCTGCAGAATAGTTTTGAGCTTGCTCGGCTTCAGGCACGGACACATCCCATCTCTGCAGTAGGTGAAACAACTTGTCAGTACAGTTCTAGTCCCTCCAAATTCCTAAAAATAATCACCATCATCTCTCAAGCCACTCTTTACGGTTGAAAGCTTGGCCAAGTCATAAAATCTTTGCTCAAAATACGGTTGCTGCATTCCCTTAAACAAAAGATACTTGTCAAGTAGCTTAATAATTAAACTGCTGTAGCCCAAGGTGCAGACTGCAGAGAACTAATAGGTTACATTTATATAGTCCTAAGTCTTGAGAAACAACCCAAAGCAGGTTGCAGTGAAATAATTACTCTCAAATGTAATCCTTTCTACCTGAACAAAGACGGCAGCTATTTTTGCACACAGCAAGATCTCACAAACAATAACTGGATGCAAACTCTTTTCTCTAATTTGTTGATTCAATCCTAGTCATGAGGGAGCATTAATCAAAAATTTGACAATGCTAATAAGAAAACCAGGTGAGAAAATGCACACTCAGAAAGTACTCCACCAGCATCTAAAGAGAACACCACCACCTGCAAATTACTCTCCAAGCCACACACCATCCTGACTTGGAAATATATCAGCATTCCTTCATCATTGCTGGGTCAAAATCCTGGCACTCTCTCCCTAACATTATTGTGGGTGTAGCCACACCTTAAGGATTGCAGCGGTTCAAGAAGGCAGTTCACCAGCATCTTCTCAAGGGCGTGGGGGGGGAGGAGAGGGGAGAGGGGGGGGGGGGAGGAGAGGGGAGGGGGGGGGGGGGGAGGAGAGGGGAGGGGGGGGGGGGGGGAGGAGAGGGGAGAGGGGGGGGGGAGGAGAGGAGGGGGGGGGGAGAGAGGAGAGGAGGGGGGGGGAGAGAGGAGAGGAGGGGGGGGGAGAGAGGAGAGGGGGGGGGGGAGAGAGGAGAGGGGGGGGGGAGAGAGGAGGAGAGGGGGGGGAGAGAGGAGAGGGGGGGGAGAGAGGATGGAGGGGGGGGGAGAGAGGATGGAGGGGGGGGAGAGAGGATGGAGGGGGGGGAGAGAGGATGGAGGGGGGGAGCGAGGAGAGGGGGGGAGAGAGGAGGGGGGGAGAGAGGAGGGGGGGGGGGAGAGAGGAGGGGGGGGGGAGAGAGGAGGGGGGGGGGGAGAGAGGAGGGGGGGGGAGAGATGGGGGGGGGGGAGAGAGGAGGGGGGGGGAGAGAGCGGGGGGGGGAGAGAGGAGAGGGGGGGGGGAGAGAGGAGAGGGGGGGGGGGAGAGAGGAGAGGGGGGGGGGAGAGAGGAGAGGGGGGGGGGAGAGAGGAGAGGGGGGGGGAGAGAGGATCGGGGGGGGGGAGAGAGGAGAGGGGGGGGGGAGAGAGGAGAGGGGGGGGGAGAGAGAGAGAGGGGGGGGGAGAGAGGAGAGGGGGGGGGAGAGAGGAGAGGGGGGGGGAGAGAGGGAGAGGGGGGGGGAGAGAGGAGAGGGGGGGGAGAGAGGAGAGGGGGGGGGAGAGAGGAGAGGGGGGGGGAGAGAGGAGGGGGGGGGAGAGAGGAGAGGGGGGGGAGAGAGGAGAGGGGGGGGGAGAGAGGAGAGGGGGGGGGGAGAGAGGAGAGGGGGGGGGGGAGAGAGGAGAGGGGGGGGAGAGAGGAGAGGGGGGGGGGAGAGAGGAGAGGGGGGGGGGAGAGAGGAGAGGGGGGGGGAGAGAGGAGAGGGGGGGGGGGAGAGAGGAGAGGGGGGGGGGAGAGAGGAGAGGGGGGGGGAGAGAGGAGAGGGGGGGGGAGAGAGGAGAGGGGGGGGGGAGAGAGGAGAGGGGGGGGGAGAGAGGAGAGGGGGGGGGAGAGAGGAGAGGGGGGGGGGAGAGAGAGGAGAGGGGGGGGGGAGAGAGGAGAGGGGGGGGGGAGAGAGGAGAGGGGGGGGGAGAGAGGAGAGGGGGGGGGAGAGAGGAGAGGGGGGGGGAGAGAGGAGAGGGGGGGGGGAGAGAGGAGAGGGGGGGGGAGAGAGGAGAGGGGTGGGGGAGAGAGGAGAGGGGGGGGAGAGAGGAGAGGGGGGGGGGAGAGAGGAGAGGGGGGGGGGAGAGAGGAGAGGGGGGGGGAGAGAGGAGAGGGGGGGGGGAGAGAGGAGAGGGGGGGGGAGAGAGGAGAGGGGGGGGGAGAGAGGAGAGGGGGGGAGAGAGGAGAGGGGGGGGAGAGAGGAGAGGGGGGGGGAGAGAGGAGAGGGGGGGGGGAGAGAGGAGAGGGGGGGGGGAGAGAGAGGAGAGGGGGGGGGGAGAGAGAGGAGAGGGGGGGGGGAGAGAGGGGAGGGGGGGGGGGGAGAGGAGAGGGGGGGGGAGAGAGGAGAGGGGGGGGAGAGAGGAGAGGGGGGGGGAGAGAGGAGAGGGGGGGGGGGGAGAGAGGAGAGGGGGGGGGGAGAGAGGAGAGGGGGGGGGAGAGAGGAGAGGGGGGGGGGAGAGAGGAGAGGGGGGGGAGAGAGGAGAGGGGGGGGGAGAGAGGAGAGGGGGGGGGAGAGAGGAGAGGGGGGGGGGAGAGAGGAGAGGGGGGGGGGGAGAGAGGAGAGGGGGGGGGGAGAGAGGAGAGGGGGGGGGGGAGAGAGGAGAGGGGGGGGGGAGAGAGGAGAGGGGGGGGGGAGAGAGGAGAGGGGGGGGGAGAGAGGAGAGGGGGGGGGAGAGAGGAGAGGGGGGGGGAGAGAGGAGAGGGGGGGGGAGAGAGGAGAGGGGGGGGGGAGAGAGGAGAGGGGGGGGGAGAGAGGAGAGGGGGGGGGGAGAGAGGAGAGGGGGGGGGAGAGAGGAGGGGGGGGGGAGAGAGGAGAGGGGGGGGAGAGAGGAGAGGGGGGGGGGAGAGAGGAGAGGGGGGGGGAGAGAGGAGAGGGGGGGGGAGAGAGGAGAGGGGGGGGGGAGAGAGAGAGAGAGGGGGGGGGAGAGAGGAGAGGGGGGGGGGAGAGAGGAGAGGGGGGGGGGAGAGAGGAGAGGGGGGGGGGAGAGAGGAGAGGGGGGGGAGAGAGGAGAGGGGGGGGGGGAGAGGGAGAGGAGAGGGGGGGGGAGAGAGGAGAGGGGGGGGGGAGAGAGGAGAGGGGGGGGGGAGAGAGGAGAGGGGGGGGGGAGAGAGGAGAGGGGGGGGGAGAGAGGAGAGGGGGGGGGGAGAGAGGAGAGGGGGGGGGAGAGAGGAGAGGGGGGGGGGAGAGAGGAGAGGGGGGGGGGGGAGAGAGGAGAGGGGGGGGGGAGAGAGGAGAGGGGGGGGGGGGAGAGAGGAGAGGGGGGGGGAGAGAGGAGAGGGGGGGGGGAGAGAGGAGAGGGGGGGGGGATGAGAGGAGAGGGGGGGGGAGAGAGGAGAGGGGGGGGAGAGAGGAGAGGGGGGGGAGAGAGGAGAGGGGGGGGAGAGAGGAGAGGGGGGGGGGAGAGAGGAGAGGGGGGGGAGAGAGGAGAGGGGGGGGAGAGAGGAGAGGGGGGGGGAGAGAGGAGAGGGGGGGGGGAGAGAGGAGAGGGGGGGGGAGAGAGGAGAGGGGGGGGGGAGAGAGGAGAGGGGGGGGGGAGAGAGGAGAGGGGGGGAGAGAGGAGAGGGGGGGGGAGAGAGGAGAGGGGGGGGAGAGAGGAGAGGGGGGGGAGAGAGGAGAGGGGGGTGGAAGAGAGGAGAGGGGGGGGAGAGAGGAGAGGGTGGGGAGAGAGGAGAGGGGGGGGAGAGAGGAGGGGGGGGGGAGAGAGGAGAGGGGGGGGAGAGAGGAGAGGGGGGGGAGAGAGGAGAGGGGGGGGGAGAGAGGAGAGGGGGGGGACGAGAGGAGAGGGGGGGGGAGAGAGGAGAGGGGGGGAGAGAGGAGAGGGGGGGGAGAGAGGAGAGGGGGGGGGAGAGAGGAGAGGGGGGGGGAGAGAGGAGAGGGGGGGGGAGAGAGGAGAGGGGGGGGAGAGAGGAGAGGGGGGGGAGAGAGGAGAGGGGGGGGAGAGAGGAGGGGGGGGAGAGAGGAGGGGGGGAGAGAGGAGGGGGGGGGAGAGAGGAGGGGGGGGGAGAGAGGAGGGGGGGGAGAGAGGAGGGGGGGGAGAGAGGAGGGGGGGGAGAGAGGAGGGGGGGGGAGAGAGGAGGGGGGGGAGAGAGGAGGGGGGGGAGAGAGGAGGGGGGGGAGAGAGGAGGGGGGGGAGAGAGGAGGGGGGGGGGAGAGAGGAGGGGGGGGAGAGAGGAGGGGGGGGAGAGAGGAGGGGGGGGGAGAGAGGAGGGGGGGGAGAGAGGAGGGGGGGGGGAGAGGAGGGGGGGGGGAGAGGAGGGGGGGGGGAGAGGAGGGGGGGGGGAGAGAGGAGAGGGGGGGGAGGAGGTGGGGAGAGAGGAGAGGGGGGGTGCGATTAAATGCAGCCACTGAATGACAGGTTAACTTCCCACTTTGGGAAGTTTTTTAGAAATGCACAGAACTAAATCATGTTTTGGATAGGCCTGCCTAGGCCAGAGGTGGTAAAGTGAAGGATAATCCTGACACTGGGCCACATGGGAGACATTAAGGCCCATGACTGAAAGACTGGTTAAAGAAGTAAGCTCTAAGAGGGAAGAGGGGTAGTGAGCTGGAAAATTCTACAATGTAGCTCCTCTTATCCCAGCTATATTCTACCTTTCCAGCTATTTCTCCAATCCTGCTTTAAATGTTCTCAATTAATTTACTTCAGGCAGCAGATTCCAGACCATAATTGTCAAACAAATTCCCTGCTTCTCCCTGTTCCTTTGCCAATTAAGTGGAAGCTGGTTCTCCCTATATCTGTATGTCACTGTTAACTTTCTTCATTCTAAGGAGAACAACCCCAGTTCTGACACAGGTCATTCCAGTAAGTTTTCTCTACACTCTGAACTTCCCACCTCTCCAAAAGTTGCTTCTGGATGGTCCCTTCACTGTGTTTGATGGGACGATTCAGGCAGTTAGAATTGGAGTGCAGTTCTTGAGGTGGTCTGCTGCAGAAATGGGGGAAAATTGAGAGGAGGAGGTTCTGAAGGAACTAGAACACCCAGTTGAGAAATATAAATGTAATGCAAAGCACGCTGCAAAGCCTAACGTCAGTGACTGCACTTCCAAAGGCATTTCATTGACAGTAAGAAGCTTTCAGGTGCCCGAAAATTGTAAGAGCCCATAAGAAATGAAATTATCGTCTTTATCAATAAATGTTTATCAATAAATTTATCAATAAATAAATAAGTTTTTCAATAAATCCTGCTTGCATCAACACTAAACTGCATTCCATAACATCCACCGACCCCAATGAAAGCCTCACCTGTGTGTAGTCCCCATTTGCAGAAGAGGCTGTGCTGAGGGAAGCCACTTGCTCCGACGATCTGTCCAATGATGTGCAGCTCAGCCATCCTCCTGCACAAAAGCAACATTGGTCTTTTAAACACAGCCCACGCTCAGCCCGATAGAACACTGCTGCGTGGATCCACTGGTCCCAGGTCAGATGTTTCAGGGTATTTCACCTTGGAAAATTACCCCGAATTGAATTTTGACAAATCTATTTTTTCCCAAATTAAAGAACCCTCCTACTTCTAAAACTTCTATGACCAACAAGGAATAATTTCCTCTTGCTGAATGGGTGAAGCTACAACACTTGTGAACCTCCACACTCTTCAAGGCAAAGTGAGCCACTGAATTGGAATCCTATCATTTGCTGAAACATCCACTCCCTCCACTTTCTGGGCACTCTGGAAAGAGTATATACTCTCCATAGAATGCACTGCAGCAAATTGTGAAAGCTTCTTCGATGTCAGGGGTAGGTTTTTTTACTCGGAGGGTGGTGAGTGCGTGGAATGGGCTACCTGCAACGGTGGTGGAGGCGGATACAATAGGATCTTCTAGGAGACTTTTGGATAGGTACATGGAACTGAGAAAAATAGAGGGCTATGGGTAAGCCTAGTAATTTCTAAGGTAGGGACATGTTCGGCACAGCTTTGTGGGCCAAAAGGCCTGAATTGTGCTGTAGTTTTCTATGTTCTATGTTCAAACACTAAAGGAATATGACTGTTTAGTTCCCACTCTTTAAAAGGTAGAGGTGCGAATTAGCTCAGCAAGAACATCAGTCTTTGATCACCATTGCTTAGATTTAAGGGCACACAGGCTGCAGAAGCTCTCCTCTCCGCACAAGCCATGACTGTGAGGCATGTGCAGCAATGCAAGTTTGAGGGCTTTTGCTCATCAAACACACACACACACACACACACACACAGGCCACGATCTGGAACTCACTGCCTATGTGTCTGGTTGAACAGTTGGGGCTTTTAAAAAGGAGATGAACAAGCTGTTGAGTAAAATAGTTTGCAGGGTTATTGGAAAACAGCAGTGAGGTGGAACTGAAAAGATTGCTCTGTCAGTAAACAATATGGATTCAATGAACTAAATGCCCTATTTCTATGGCATAACGGTTCTTTGATTCAATGATATTTTTCATATAGTTGTACATTCTTAAAGTGCTTAATAACTTTTGGTGAGCACTCACACCTCCTTCCCCATGTAGGTTTCAACAATCCAGCATAAAACAGATTCAACCCACTTCTGTAATAAAAGCAGAGAATGCTGAAAATGCTCAGCTGGTTGGGCAGCATGTGAGGAGAAGAAAATCAGATGTAATCTTTCAGGTCAATTGTCCTTCACCAACTCACCCCTAACCAGCTTGTGTGGAGAGGAGAGCTTCTGCAGCCTGTGTGCCCTTAAATCTAAGCGATGGTGATCAAAGACTGATGTTCTGGCTGAGCTAATTCGCACCTCTACCTTTTAAAGAGTGGGAACTAAACAGTCATATTCCTTTAGTGTTTGAACATAGCACAAATTACTTTCATAAACAATGTTAATTAGATCGATCCTTCATGGAAATGTTTGATGAGGACAATGTAGAGGCAGCTTTACTCTACATCTAACCCAAGCTGTACATGGTCTACAACTGTTTGATAGAACAGTTAAGAAGAATCTTCCTGCTTCTTATTTTCTTTATACTCAGGGCTCCATTTTGTGAGTTTTTGTTTTGTTTTAAAATAACTTACTAAAATCAACAGATGAAACACATTCAAATCTTGTCCTTGGCATTCATAGAACATAAAACAGTACAACACAGGAAAAGGCCCTTCGGCCCACGAAGTCCCGAGTACGATGCAAAATAAAGAAACAGAAATACAAGCCAGCTGCTGCAGCACCCATAGTTTGCAGAAGACCTCAAGCAAACCAGTAGACATTGTGTCCTCCACCAGAGACATCCAGGCACCTTCTTAACCTCAGAAGAGAGGAAGGACAGGCAACGGGGATGGACAGATCCTCCAACACACCATTGCCTGGACCTGTGAATGGCCAACATGGCCTGAGCCAGAAGTCCCTGGACTGGCCCGTCTCTTCCATTGGGTGCCCAAAGATCAGGAGCCAAGGGCTGACATGCAGCCAGGACTAGAGTAAAACCCCCCCCCTTAAATATTCAAAGAGACTGCAATCTCCCAAAACCCACATATATGGATCATGGATTTACCTTGGAGTGCCTGATCTCAGGACAGCTTTGTACAACACTCTCCATCCCAGATCCCCAGTGTGAAGAGGGAGGACTGCCAGAGAGAGACATCCCCTGAAGTGCTCCCTCCCCCATTCACCCACAACGTTGGCCCTCTCTATAACAGAGCATCCTCCAAGATGGTGCGTGCTGGCGACTTATTTCTTCCCCAAGAGACATCAGCATCGGCTTCAGGACATCACGCAGGTATCAGTGACTAACGTCATTCGCGATGCTCCACAGGGAGTTGCCCGTCTTTTACCACGATCAATTCGGAGCCTAGTTCATGATCGCCTCCAGTCAGTGCTCCCCTGCCGGTGCAGGGAGGTATGCTGGCTGCCCGCCCGTGCAGCAGGATGCAGGGACTGATCGGACAGTGGAGGAGTGAGCTATACACCACTTGGGCTTGTAGCTAAAGCCCCTGGCAGTCCTGTCACAATGGAATTTGAGAGGGCTCAGGGGTGTGGGACAATCCCAACCAGACTGATCCCTGCTCAGCCGGAAATGCTCATTGGGCACAGGCTCTGAAACCTTCCTGGGGAGCCGGTCCAACACAACACAAGCTGTCTCTTGGGAATACGCTCCATGCCATTCCTGCACACTTTCCATTTCCTTGCCCTCATCTGCCGTCCTGATGTGGCAAGCCAGTCCTTCTGCCATTTGGTAGTGGGGGAAGTTCCCAGTGTTAGTTTCTCTATGTGGTAGCCCTCCCTTTTTACATTGGGGACCTGGAATGGAGAATCTTGCACAGAGCAGTGCTGTGCAACAGGTCTTCGTTGGTTCACAGACTCCCAGGCTGCTTGTCATTTCTTTGGCCCGGAGCAGTCAGTGTTCCACATTTACGTGGACTGTGAGAAATTGCTGCCCCGGTTTGAGTATTTGAAGGGTATACTCCTCAAGTTCTGGTTGTACTTCTGCCCCATTCTCCTAATATTTGGGCACCACCTGCAAGGGGAGGGGGGGGGGGGGGAAAAGTGGGTCAGTTAGAGGACCCTCTTGTCGTTTTGCTCCCATGTATGCCTGAGGCGTCCATTCACAGGTGCAGGCAACGGGGCTTCAAGGGGTCCACATGAGTCAATAACCTGTTCCCCTTCCAAGGATACGTCCACGCCTGGCTATCCATACAGAGGGAGCAGTGGTGTCCAATGGCTCTCTGGAGGCCTTCTGGGACCAGTGGGCACTGCAGGGGCTGAAGTGCATCCTGGACGGCGAAGATATGAATCTAAAATTGTTATCAGCATTGAAAATAAGTTATTATTTAAAATAAAAATCCATAGGCTCTGTGGGGAAGGGCCACAGTTCAGGCCCCTCCTGCCACTGCACACAAACTAGTTAAAGTGTGTGTAAAATAAACCAGGAACTAGTCACTTTATGTTTGTAAGTGGGTAAGTCATGGAAGTAACATTACTTGTTATAGAAATGTTGATTTTAACGTTCTGTATTTATATGTTTTTGGAAATTTCAAAGAAATATAAAACAATTAAAGATATAAAACAAACTGGGCCTGGGGGCGGGGCCACGAGCTGCCTGGCCCCGCCTCTCCGACTAATTGACAGGCTGAGCAACCAATAAGAGCACGCGGCTGGAGAAGCTCTTACCCGATCTACCAATCAGCACCGGAGGGCGGGGCTAGATCGCAGGCTCCGACGCTCCGCCCGTCGGTCTCTTCGCCCTGCTGCCGGTCGGGTTCCCGGTCTCACGCACACCGGCAGGGGATGGCGCCGGCGCCAATCTGATGCCGACCTACCACTGCCCCTCTCCCTCCTCCTTCTCCTCCTCTCCGCTACTTAAACCGCGGCTCCTTCCCCGCCGCCTGAAACCCGGACAACACAACAACCCCGTCAGTAATTGGCTAATAGCGCTTATGGCCTTAAACCAATAGGAACTGCTGGTAAATGGGGGTGCCAATCCGGCGCCTGGTGTGAGCCGCCTAGAGGCTGGGAGGAGGAATGTGTGGAAGCCCTGGCTGGAGGGCTCCCAAACTCGGGGCGTTCCAGTGCAAGGGCACGGTTGCAAAGCTGAAGTGTGCTTGTGCACGGCGAGATTCAACAATCTGTCTTTGCACAAAATACGCCTGCTAGTGATATATTGTCTCCATGCATTTAAACTCACAGATTATAAGGCTAACCAACCTCCCCTGCATGGACTCTGTCTACACTTCCCACTGCCTCTGGAAAGCAGCCAACATAATCAAAGCCCCTTCCCGCCCCTGTTATTCTCTCTTCCATCAGGCAGAAGATACAAAAGCTTGAAAACATGCACCACCAAGCTGAAGGACAGCTTCTATCCTGCTGTTATAAGACTCTGGAACGGACCTCTTGTACAATAAACTCTTGATCTCTCAGTCTACCTCGTCATGGTCCTTGCACCTTATTGTCTGCCTGCACTGAACTTTCTCTGTAACTCTAGCACTATATTCTGCATTCTGTTATTGTTCTTCCCTTTGTACTACCTCAATGTACTTACATTTAGAATGATCTGTCTGGATGGCGTTGCAAAACAAAGCTTTTCACTGTATCTCAGTACATGTGACAATAATAAACCAATTACCAATTGCCTTTTATGTTTGTACGTTTCCCACAGTGGGACCTTCTGATGCCTGGGCTGACCTCAGAACACAAGAACTCGGAGCAGAACTGGGCCACCTGGCTCCTGGAGCCTGCTCTGCCATTCTTCAGAACTGCTCCTGATCCATCTCTGCACTCTCCCCACATTCCTTGATTTCCTTAATATACAGAAATCTATCAACCTTGAATGAATTCAATGACCAAGCCTTCACAGCCCTCTGCGTAGAGAACTCCAAAGATCCCCATCCTCAAGGTGAAGAAATTTCACCTTGTCTCCTAAATAACTTCTTTATTCAGAGACTGTGATCCTTGGTTCTAGACACCTCAGCCAGGTTAAACATCCTTCCTGAATCCACCTTATCAAGCCATGCAGGAATTTTGTAAGTCTCAATAAGATCACATCTCATTCTTTCAAGCTCTAGAGAATACAAGACCAATGTTTCCACTTACAGCAAAGCTGTCTTCCCAGGAATTAGTTTTCTGAATCTTTGTAAGTCGGTAAATTGGTTTATTGTTGTCACGTGTACTGAGGTACAGTGAAAAACTTTGTTTTGCATGCCATCCATACAGATCATTTCATTGAGGTAGTACAAGGGAAAACAATAACAGAATGTAGAATAACATTTTTCAGCTACAGAGAAAGTGCAGTGCAGGCAGACAATAAGGTGCAAAGCCATGACGAGGTAGATTGTGAGGTCAAGGGTCCATCTTAGCGTACAAGAGGTCCATTCAATAATCTTACAACAGCAGGATAGAAGCTGTCCTTGAGCCTGGTGGTATGTGCGTTCAGACTTGTGCATCTTCTGCCTGATGGGAGAAGGGACAAGA